>NC_092345.1:31032097-31269512 GCF_963676685.1 Mytilus edulis | reverse complement strand
GTTTATTTGTTTTAATGTACACTATTGAGACCCCTTTTAATATGCAAAGCTCTGATTCCTTACATGTTGGCATAGGTTGAATATAATTTCTGTAATACACATCAAAATAAAACTGTATAAATGTCGTGCGCCGGATTTACATTTTATCAGGCACAAGGAAATTTTGGATTTTTAATAATTTTATTTGGAGTGATAATAATTTTATATCATATTATTTGGAGTGTTAATAATTTTATATCATATTATTCGACAAACATGTTGATATTGATTAAGTAGACTGAGAATGTTTTTTTTTATAAAAAACCATTGTCCTGATTACTATAGTATACTGACTCAATCAGGACAATTCTGGACATTATTTTTATATACTGCTTTTGCTTCTGAATCTTTTTTCTGGTGTCTTCCAACTAATTATTCTCTCAATACTTCTTGTGACAGCTAACCTATAAAAAGGGCAAATCCAATACATTTTATTTTCAATTTGTAATCTTTAAACCAAACAAAGTATAATTCAATATGTTTTTTATTCCTATTTAACCTTATTCAATTAAATTAACATTAGAGTTCCTTAGTTTTTAATTCAATCATGAAATCGTTTTGTCAAAAGATTTACACGAAATAATCGGTCAGATATAGTTCCTTTATAACTGAAATCTAGAGTTGCATAACCTTTACGACTCCCCCTTCAAATTAAATTTTGTGACACACTGGTGAAATATGTCCTTTAAAATTTGATAATAAGTGGTAAAGTTGTGCACGAAGCGGTTGTGGTTCAAGAACTCTGATTAATTAAACACCTTACAAAGTTAAAGCCAGGCGTCTCTAACTGGAATCCTGAGACTTATTATCACATTTTACTCTCACTTTTCAATACAATTAAAGTCGGGTCTTTCCCAAAGGACCCGTATGACGCTGGCAGTTGATAGAATCTTGTAATAGGAGTAAGCTTTCTTTAATTGAATTTACTCTGATGCGATTTAGTGAACTTTAACAGAGGTGTGAAAACTTAATTTTGACAAATTTAGTCTATCTTCATATTGCCAACTGTTTGTAATCCGTTTAGACCAGTTTTGAATATATTAGGTTAGTGAAGTACCAGCCATAGACAGTATACTTCCGAAAGCAAAAAGAAAAAGATATTTATAATAAGCACAGAGTTTTTTGTTATTTGTAGAAAGATCAATCAAGGAAATGATTCCTTCGTGAATAAAGAGAATATTGCAGTTGTAAATAGTATATAAAACTATACAGACAAATTTGCACAAATAAACGATGAACAAGCAAATAAATCTCCTGGTATCATTTTGTAAATTTTGAGCAAATGGTAATACTAAAATTATAACTGTTTACGTAACATTTTAATTTGGGAATTTCTCCATGACTATTTAGTACTGTAGTATAATATAATACTGCATACTAGGTTCATAGTGTTTGCATTCAACGTTCTTATCGGATATGTTTTTTACATTTAATGCTGATCCATTGATTGCAAAAAAAATATCTTTTAAAAAAAGTTGAATACACACGCTATGACATAGCGTGATAATGAACCTACGAAGTCTTATATTATAGGACTATATGACTATGATACAACAATGCCTAGGAATGTTTTACGCTTAAATTAGAGTAGTTTGTAAATGAAACTATGTGACAAAGTTGTAGGTCATTGGAATCATCAAGTAATATTAAGATAGATAAACATACGTATATTTACAGTAGTATTGGTAAGTTACAACTGAAATTTGATGGAACGAATCGTCCTGAGTTAGAAATCTCGGAGTTTATTTCGATCAAAACCTTCATCATTCAGCAACAGACTAACGCAATTACCAAATCCTGTTCCATCAGATTAGTTACATGGGACGGATTCTATCACATACATTGTATAACTCGTAATATAGGCCAGATTCAATCACATATAACTCGTAATTTAGGTGGGTTTCGATCACATATATTGGAGGACGCTTGCTCATGTATGATCTCTTGTTATACCAAGACTTCAAGTTGGTTTTGGTAATACTTTCATGTATGGTGTGAATGTCTCTTGTCTATCCAAATTTCAACGTGTTCATAATACCACTGCCAGGCTATTAACCCGCAAAAAAAGTTTGAACATATAACTCCGACCCGTATGATTCTTCACTAGTTACCTTTTTAATTCCGATGCCAGTATAAACTGTACGTTTTCAAAGCCTTGCATGGACTAATGTCTTGCTCCTTCGTATCTCAGTCAACTCATACATTTTTACAAACTTGCACGATCCTTGCGATCTGAGAATGCTGATTTAATCGAGAAGCCAAAAAAAAAATCGAATAGACCATAATGTATGGTAAACGGAGGTACAACGTGGCGGCCGAGAATCTGTGAAGTATCGAAATGAACAACCACTGGAGTTATTTAAAATGGGACGACTAAAGACACAAAGTTGCGTTGGTGCATCGTTTATAGTCCCGGACTAAAAATCCGCAACACTTCCGTGTCTTCATTTTTAGTGAGGAAGAGATGTTTACTCCAATAACTGTACAGGAATTTATCTCTGTCGTAAAACTATTGACTTGAATATTTTATTAGTTTAAGCTGAACATTTCTATCGTGAACATAAAAAAAAATTAGTATAACTTATTATTCTACAGTCCACATGCTTAAAGAAATGAATGCTTAATTACTTGAATTTGGACCACCACATTGCGAGGCCTAAATTCAACATCCTCATGTGTAAGATCATCCAAGGATATCAATTACAATTGCAACTAACTCAGTCAATAGATAACTCCAGTAAGACATTTAACATCGTCATGCAAGCCTGCTTGAACATAATTTTATATAACTTTAAAAACCAAAATTCTCTCAGTCCAAATATGTTTTCTGTCTAAAACTGGCAAGGTGGTTACCCAATTTAACATTCAAACTTGTATTATACTCATGACAAGTCATAAATTAAAGACGAACATTTTTAAGTTAAAGTATTGTTTTCTTATGAGATTATTTTTTTTCATTGGAGGTTATTTTATTAGTATATAAAACAAACTGAATCTGCAAGAAGTTATTACATATCAACATATACTTTTGACATTTTGTAATTAGAATAACAAAACGTTATGTGGTTTTCAAAAGGTAGAAATTATGTTTTTACAATTATACGAAAATATTTTGGTTCAGCGTGTGACTTCGTTCTTATATTTTGTAAATTTTGATGGTTCAGCATAAAGTTTTCTCCGTTTCTTGGTTTAATCAACCATATTGTTATATCACTTGTTGTAAATATTTGATTAAATCAGCATCCGTATCATACAACTGTTTATAACAAAATGTCACGACACTTTGCCCTTCCATTCTTTTGAACGTTATTAGTAATCATATTATTGTAGCAAATAGTAAAATAAACGTATAATCCTAATTACCAAACGAGTGTCACAAAAACATTTCAATGCAATCTCGTCATTTATAGCCTAAGGTCTAGTCTCGCGAGAGTTCATTTATCGTGTTTGCAACCAATCAAAGTAAATTAATTTATTCTCTGCGGTATCACTGCGTATCAATGCAATGTGATCAATGTATATCAAAAGTGATTAAACGTTATTCACGTGTCAACTATCTCGTGATTTTATCCTCGAACGACAGGTTCAGATAGATACCAGAAAGCTAAAAGCACAATGCAGTACACAAAAACTCCCTTGTTATCTTAGTCTCTTAATAGGATTTATCTGTCATCTTTTTCGTCACACGAGTGTTTAATTATTTTATTTGTCATCTCGAATGCAATCAAATTAGCAATACTGGAATTAACTGACTTGAAAACATGACCGCCAAAGTTACAAAAATCAAATTATATACTCATACTGGATTCTGGTAACTGAGTGATTGTTGCAACAGTCAAACCTTTAACACGATTAAGAAAAAACATTCATGTTTCTAATATGTTATTTCAGATAAGTTATATAGGGGAAATAAAGATTATCAACAGATTTAAGTTTACTAATGTTACATAAAGGTTACCTGCATAAATTGATCAGTTGCTTGCAATTATTAAAGCTAACTTTCCAGTGTTAAATATTGCATCCATATCAGGGTGATTAAACAACTAACAATAAATCCAATAGATTTTGCAAATTATGTAGACCGGGCAAAAGAGTTTAAAGACTGCTATAGAAAATTAAGGTTTATAGAAGAAATTTGCCTTGTAGAAGACCACCCTAGGACCACTCAAACGGTTGTTGTAATGATACTCTCACGTGCAGAATGTGTGCCATTCTAACATACGATTTTGGTAACAGTTATATAATATGGCGTTTAACCTGGTTGAAATATTATTATTATCCTCTATTTTATTGCATTACACAGCATACGAATCTATATAAATGGTTGCAATTAGTCATTATTGGCTTCGAACTAGGTTTCAGTAACTGCGACTACTTTCAAATCGGTATGTTTTATCTTTCACGTTTTGTGCTCTAGGATCAAATGAGTTACGTTTCAACTAAGATTTTATAGTTTGTCATATGTTGTGTTATTACAGCTGTGCAAGGTAAGGGGATACTTGGTCGCCACAAAAATTCTCCGCAATAGTGTATAATGTGTATATCCCAAGTCCTGTGAGTAAGCGGCTGTCATTTTTAGCTGTATATACTATTTGTTTTCCGTTTATTTGTTTGTACCGTTTGTTGTTATTTGTTCTCTAAGACCACCGTTCCAGGTCTAGTAGCATGAGAGTTGGGCATCTGATAACATATTTATCTAGCTCTGCCACATTCTGTATGTGCCTTCCAAAGTCGGGAGCCGGTA
Organism: Mytilus edulis; assembly: GCF_963676685.1. Taxonomy (NCBI): domain Eukaryota; kingdom Metazoa; phylum Mollusca; class Bivalvia; order Mytilida; family Mytilidae; genus Mytilus; species Mytilus edulis. The sequence goes on along the minus strand of NC_092345.1, from coordinate 31,264,729 downwards.
ATTAAGTGAATGTCGTTTATTGCTGTATATCATAGTTCTTTTTCGGTTATTGTTTTGTACACAAACCAGGCTGTGAGATTTTGTCATTTGAATTGTTTTACCATTATTTATCATTTCGGCGCCTTTAATAGTTTGTTGTGCGGTATGGGTTTTACTTAAGAATTGAATGCTTCTTTTTGTAACTTTATTGGGGTGTAAAAGCGTTGACCGAAGTACATTTTGTATGAAGCGCGGAAGCGCTTCATTCTAAAAATGTACGCACGGTCAACGCTTTTACAACCCTATGAAGTTACAAACAAAAGCATTCAATACTTATAATTACATTTTTTAGCTAGGATCATGAAAACCCGATTTACATCAAGTTTTTATTTAATTTACCTGTGCACTTTATTATGGGACCTCGTGTCATCATGAATGATAAGTTTTATTGTGTGATACAACTGTTTAAGGAATAACACGTGATGTGCAGTTAGTCAATCAGAATAACGTATTATAATGAAACATACATCTAACGTAATTATTTAAGAATTGAATGCTTCTTTTTGTAACTTTTTTGGGGTGTAAAAGCGTTGACCGAAGTACATTTTGTATGAAGCGTGGAAGCGCTTCATTCTAAAAATGTACGCACGGTCAACGCTTTTACAACCCTATGAAGTTACAAAAAGAAGCATTCAATACTTATAATTACATTTTTTAGCTAGGATCATGAAAACACGATTTACATCAAGTTTTTATTTCATTTACCTGTGCACTTTATTATGGGACAAATATAGTATTTTTATAGGTCGAAGCGTACGAAATTACCGTAAAAATGTTTGACTGTTCCCGTTTCCTCCTGTGCATTGCATTTCATATTTGATAAGTTTAAAAACTACGAGCAGGGTTTCATAAAAATATATAATAAAATTTTATGTTAGCTGCCTAAATGTATATATTTTAAAGGATAACGATGGAAAACAACGTTAATATAAACAGTAAGTTTGTGCACATGTGTCAAACATATTTTGTGCTCATTAGAACACGGCTTTGTTAACAAAGCGTAATGAGGACGTCATATTAGAATGTGTGATACAACTGTTTAAGGAATAACACGTGATGTGCAGTTAGTCAATCAGAATAACGCATTATAATGAAACATACATCTAATGTAATTATTTATTGTTGAAGGCCGTGCGATAATCTACAGATAATTACTTCTATGACATTTGGTCTTTGATAGAGAGCTGTCAAATTGATAATCATTCCATGTCGTATTTTCCATATAGTATAGGAAATTAATACATTTTGTACTCACAATTATTGCAACGCCACCTGTTTATTTTATGCATTTCAATAATTATCATATTTCAAAAGGCTATTTTGTAAATATGATTTTATTATTAGACATTACAAGAACTTTGACATTTGTTATTATAAATGTTTTCAAAAATTAAAAAATAACGATATAGATTGATAAGTGGAAAGCGTCAGAGAAAACTTTGAGCAAACACTTTGACGGAATTTATTGGGATAAAATCTCATCCTGTTTTTCTTGAAACTTGGATTGACTAAGTTTAGCTGGTGGTCAAAATTATTTCTTTTACCAATTTTTTTATGAAAAACTTTGATAGTGATAACAGATGACATTGAGCAAGTTTACCTGGTCTAGTATATAAATAACACATAGCTGAAAGGATGATAGAGAAGATTATTACCCCGAGAAAAAGTAAAATCACAAAAATATTGAACTTAGAGGAAAATCAATTCGGAAAGTCCATAATCACATGGCAAAATCAAATAACAAAACGTATCAAAAACGAATGTACAAGAACTGTCATATTCCTGACTTGGTACAGGCATTTTCAAATGTAGAAAATGGTGGATTAAACCTGGTTCTATAGCGCTAACCCTCTCACTTTAATGACAGTCTCATCAAATTCCGTTATATTTACATTGATGCATTAAATAAACAGACACAATAAATAAAATAGTCAAAATATGGGTACATCAGTCATCATCGTATAACAATTTTAAAAGGAACAATTTAACAGAACACAACAACATCTACTATCTACGAACACATTCATTGATTTGAGTGTCTGACGTCAAAATTTTTTATACGTCACATAAATTTGTCGTTCAATGTGCATACAAACGATTTAAAAATTTTACATACATGTAGCAGCAATATTAGCATCCAGGGTTAAAAAATCAAAAGTGTGTAAGAATAAATTTCAGAAATAGACCGAGATTAAAACTAGTCCAAAAGTTATATATATAGAATTTAAAAGAATCCACAAATAGTTAATTCCACTTCGCGATTGAATGATTTTGACGTTTGTTTTTCAATATATATTGTTACGGGACGGGGTGCCCCAGTAAGTAAAATGTATTACTACGAGGTTAACACCCTGGTTACTATACTCTTGGTAAATTCTAATATAGAACTGTCAACTCTGGTGTCGAGTTACAAACTAAGTTATACTGGTAGCGTAGCTGGCAAAATGGTTAATACTATGGTAGCGTAGCAGGCAAAACAGTTAAGGCACTGGTCTAAATATAGTAGCACAGAAACTCATTAACAATGACTTACTAATTACATGTACAACAGATAACAAGATTAATAAAGCTTCACAATTTATTATATACAAAACATTCAATACTATTCCAAGTATAAATCACATGAAAACCCAACAGAACACTTAATAAAATATACAGAGACCCCCCTTTTCGGTACGTTAATCGTTTGTCAACATCGTAGTAAACGTAGTAAAACATCTAGGTCAATTATGGTTTGGTCCATTTATTCAACGGGGATGCATACAATAGCAAGGTACATGCATTGCATCGACTGCGGCACTTTTGGTTTGCCTTGGTAAGTTCCTTGGTATCAGGAGTGACTGCCCTGGTAGCGGGACGCAGTCTATCTGAAGACTGTTGTGCACTCGCTTTTATATCTCTGTCCCACCAACGTCTCGTGCCCCTATGGAGATGGTGGGCAAATTACGTTATGCTGATTGGATGCTGATCTCAGGTCATTAGGTCACTGACGTCAATAAACATAGTGATGCAAATGGCGGCGATCGGAATGTTGACATTCTGTCGAGTCGGGAAATGGACAAACGGGACTTATCTAAGCTTACTCTTAGCATGTATGGGCCCCGGTTACAATATTCATGCCTTACGCTAATAAAATAACAAGGTAATAAAGCAGGAACGTGTGAAATAAGGGTAAACAGAAGGTGGGAACCGTCGTTCAGTCAGGGAACCCCCCATGGTCAAACAGTGAAGACGAACTCTATTATTATTATTCCCAGAGACCTTACTAACAATATTTACATACAATAACAATAAAAGTATATACAATGTTGATCAAATGTCTGTGTACGCGTTGGCTAACAGTAAACGACGAACGCGTAAATAGAAATGAGTGTTTACTGAGTAGCCCGATAGAGTCGTATATACAAACCTACAGCCTATACCCTAAACCGTAACACTACCCCCAACCCAGGATAAGAGTTCGTCCTCGAACTTAAAAATAATAGGACACCTACCTAATAAATACCTACTTATCAACCTACTAAAAAATAATACCGGATCTTCTTTGTGTGGTTGCTGGCTCTGTCGACATGGTAAATTAATCACAATAATCATCATTAGTTCTATAGTATCGGTCTCTGGTACTGAGATCAAACATTTGTACCATAATTCTGGTATCAATAATATGGTCTTAAACATGGTATAATGTATCTCTGAAATTGAGATACTCTGTATACAAGTATATATATCTGGTTTCAATGTAAAGTGCTTGCTCTACTTGGTGTAAACTTCATGGTATAGTTGGTTCAAATAAATAAGTGGCTAAATAAATGGTACTTTAAATTGTGCATGTCACCCGTCACAAAGACACGTCAGTGAATCACAATAATACAATAAAAATAATATTCCACAGACCTTCCATCCGTCACACAGACACGTCGATGAGTCACCGGGAACACTGGTAAACTAATATAGGTAAAACAAATACTGTATGATATTCCACAGACATTCCACCCGTCACATAGACACGTCGGTGAGTCACCAGGACAATACCAAATAAAAATATTCCACAGACCTTCCATCCGTCACACAGACACGTCGATGAGTCACTGGGAACACTGGTAAAACAAAATATATAACAAAATACTGCATGGTATTCCACAGACATTCCACCCGTCACTTAGACACGTCGGTGAGTCACCGGGACAATACCAAATAAATACATTCCATTGACAATTCATCCGTCACTCAGACACGTCGATGAGTCAATCAGAATATTTCTGTATACTTGTAAATAATACTGTAGTCAATAAAAGGTCCAACCATACAACTCTGTTTATCATACAATGGTCTATAAAAAGGTTATTCATTGGTAACATGAATGCATACATAACACCACCTCAGCAGTTTCAACTGGTAGAACAATAAATATTTAACGAGGTGCAACTCTTTATAAAAATACTGAAATATTTAACGAACTCATTTTCCGGTATCAAAAATTACCACTAGTATTACTGGTACAAAACTCACTTTCAGGTATCGAAAATGACTCTTGCTGGTAAAAATCTCATTTTCATAACAAATATATATATAAAAAAAACATGTTCACATGCTAACATTCATGGTATCTGAATGTAACAAACATTAACGATTAAGTTCTCTTTGGACAGTCTCGAATGGCGTGTCCTTTCTCATTACAGAAATAACAAGTCTGGTTTGCCTTGGCATTTATACAAACTGCCGTTTCAAATTTTGGTTGCTGTCTAAACTTTTTCTCTCTAGCCCTAAAAGTTTCACATTTCAGAGCACAGTACAACGCTCCGTCAATTGTTTCTGCATTACTTTGTACAATAGCCAATTCTAAATCATGATCATTTAGTGCTTTTCTAAATGCCCTATAAGTTAAATAGTCTCTGGTATCGAGACTCGCGGATGGGTAAGCCATTCTGACTAGCCTTTTTATATTATCCGCCAGTTCCTGCAATGGTTGACCTGGTTTTCTAACACAAGCATCAATTTGTGACATATATACATCTGTCAGGTTTTCAGGAGCAAACCTTTTGGTTAACAGTTTAACTAAATAACAATATGTTGGGATATTATCTATTTCAATATCAGCTAAAGTCGACAAAGCAGCACCATTCATACATGTAATAAGCTTTAAAACTTTTATATCTTCAGACCAATTATTTAATTTTGCAACAGCCTCAAAATGTAACTTGTACTCAAGCCAGTAAGTGGTCCCATCATATTTTGATGGTTTTGTATACCCAATAGTCTCGATGCATACTGGTTCTCGGTTAGACAACTGGTTTGATTCACTACTCCCGCATACTTTATTGGTAACATTAGAACTTGTATTCTCACATGAACAATCATTGGTAACTTTTGGTATTTTATCTAAAACACTCATACACAAATTTGCCACCTGGTCTTCTATTTTCGATATACTACTTAAAAGTGATTCAGAAAGATTTTCAAGCTTTTCTACTTTTTCATTATTTATCTTTAACTGTGTTTCAAATCTATTAAAACGGTCCCCTAGGGTATTCAAATTTCTACTGAACTGGTTCACTATATTTGTATAGACCTCAACCTTCTTATTCATGGTATTTACTATATCATCTGGTCTTAATGCACACGATTTTTCACTAACTGGGGTAGATGCACGACTGTCAGGAACAAAATTTTCTGAAGGGCTAACGCAACTACTCATGTTAATTGTTTAAACTTAAATCTGTTGTACAAGTAAGTCAAAAAAGTTCATAAATAAAAAAAAAAAATACTGGTTCAAGTCTCTACTCTCGAGGTGTGGTTTTATACGTATCCCACCGCCGGACACCAAATGTTACGGGACGGGGTGCCCCAGTAAGTAAAATGTATTACTACGAGGTTAACACCCTGGTTACTATACTCTTGGTAAATTCTAATATAGAACTGTCAACTCTGGTGTCGAGTTACAAACTAAGTTATACTGGTAGCGTAGCTGGCAAAATGGTTAATACTATGGTAGCGTAGCAGGCAAAACAGTTAAGGCACTGGTCTAAATATAGTAGCACAGAAACTCATTAACAATGACTTACTAATTACATGTACAACAGATAACAAGATTAATAAAGCTTCACAATTTATTATATACAAAACATTCAATACTATTCCAAGTATAAATCACATGAAAACCCAACAGAACACTTAATAAAATATACAGAGACCCCCCTTTTCGGTACGTTAATCGTTTGTCAACATCGTAGTAAACGTAGTAAAACATCTAGGTCAATTATGGTTTGGTCCATTTATTCAACGGGGATGCATACAATAGCAAGGTACATGCATTGCATCGACTGCGGCACTTTTGGTTTGCCTTGGTAAGTTCCTTGGTATCAGGAGTGACTGCCCTGGTAGCGGGACGCAGTCTATCTGAAGACTGTTGTGCACTCGCTTTTATATCTCTGTCCCACCAACGTCTCGTGCCCCTATGGAGATGGTGGGCAAATTACGTTATGCTGATTGGATGCTGATCTCAGGTCATTAGGTCACTGACGTCAATAAACATAGTGATGCAAATGGCGGCGATCGGAATGTTGACATTCTGTCGAGTCGGGAAATGGACAAACGGGACTTATCTAAGCTTACTCTTAGCATGTATGGGCCCCGGTTACAATATTCATGCCTTACGCTAATAAAATAACAAGGTAATAAAGCAGGAACGTGTGAAATAAGGGTAAACAGAAGGTGGGAACCGTCGTTCAGTCAGGGAACCCCCCATGGTCAAACAGTGAAGACGAACTCTATTATTATTATTCCCAGAGACCTTACTAACAATATTTACATACAATAACAATAAAAGTATATACAATGTTGATCAAATGTCTGTGTACGCGTTGGCTAACAGTAAACGACGAACGCGTAAATAGAAATGAGTGTTTACTGAGTAGCCCGATAGAGTCGTATATACAAACCTACAGCCTATACCCTAAACCGTAACAATATATAGTAATTCATAATAGAAATATATCAAAATGACATATAATAGAACAATATCATACTGACGGGATGTTTTAAAGTACAGAGTCACATTATAAGAACAAAAGAAATACAAAAAGTCGCATATACAAAACAAACCACCAAAAAAACGAAAGCCAATACAAACATATTGACGAGATGTATAAGTACCGAGCCACGTCAAACGAATATCACATAAAACCATTCAACAGTAAAAGTAATATTAATAATAGAACAAAGACAAATGAAAGAACTATAAAACACGTTGTTAAGATGATAAACAACATCAGTACGCAGAATCTATACATCAAGACCATCGTGCATTATTTGAGAAGTTGATACGGAATATTTATCAACAAGGTCTTGGTACCTTCCGATGAACTTTTTTAGAAAAAGGAAGAGACGTTCTTTGACATAACCCTGGTTCATCAACTTTCTAATCAGACACTGATGACGTTTTACAAAGTCGGAGTAGGAGCTGCAAGCTCTTGAATATCGAATAAGTTGGGAAATATATATCCCATATGCAGGTGAAGTTGGTATATTGCTACTAAGGTGGGGGAAATTTATAATTAAAAAACTAAAATCGTCTCGTTTGTCATAGATTCTGGTACTGAGATGACTGGTAAGTCAAATTCGAGATATAAGTCTAAAAATGAGGCGCAGGAAGCCGTGTCTGTTGTTTCTTTAATCTCTAGTTCTGGGGGATATATTAATGGAACCCAATCAGAAAAGTTCGGATTGTTTAAGGAAAGAACATCATCAATATATCTGAAAGTGAAATTAAATAAAAAAAGAAAACATTGTCTAAATACTGAATTTCCTTTCATTATTGTCTTTAACGATTGAATTTTAATACAAATCATTTCACTTTGACGTCACGTGCATAATAATGTTACGGGTATTCGAAATATCAACAGAAGTGAAGCAAGATGTTTTATTTTTTTTATTTTGACCAGTCAACTTAAAGTTATGTGCCAAAACGTAGAACTTAAACATCGTCTTTAATAACTTGATGTAAATTCGATTCATTGTCCTTTCAATTATCGATTTTTCATTGGTCTACCCCAGAGGGTGACATTAAAAAAGATTGTCTCCGACTCAGCCATTGGACAGAGTAAATTGTCTCCCTCGTATTATCCAATCAAAATCTGGCATTTTAACGTGAAGTATAATAAAAAAAATATTAGTCACGTTAAACTTGATAGTGACAAACTTGCTTTACATAATATGCATGTTTTCAATATATTAATGTTTATATGAAGTCAATATTGTCTTTTTAATTAGTATTGAAATGTAACATATGTACGCTTTAATTATATTGACAAATATGTTGCACTTGTTTTTTTCTTATTGTGTTTTTATAAAGAATTATTTATCTATAACAACTAATATGATGTTCACATTTCTAATATAACTTTATAGGAAAACAATTAAAAATCATGTCTATCATTTACACATCATACGGTCTTTGATATTATTAATTTATCAATTTTAAGAAAAATTAAAACATACACAGTTATTACCCATTGGTGCATGGCATTCGGCTGTAATATGCTCTTTTGTCGGATTCTTGTCTCTTTGATATAGTTCCCATTATCCTTCTCAGTTTTTTTTAATTCATTTAAAATTTAATGCATCTTTTGTAATTATATTTGGCAGTCAAAGCGAGATTATAAAGTTACAAAAGAATCATTCAAATCTTATTGATTTTGCGACGTGTACCACGATAAAATCGGTGATCATGAATTTGACAGGATACAATAATGAACTAACGAATTATATTTAGCTTTTGTTTTTTTTCTATGCGCATTATTGTGATGTTGTCACTGGAAGCACGTGCATTTATGGGTGTTGCATTTTGTTTTAAGAATTGAATGCCTCTTATTGTAAACTTATTGAGGTGTAAAAGCGTTGTATATGCGGTCTAAAAAAGTACCCACGGTCAATGCTTTTACAACCCTATGAAATAAGCATTCAATACTTATAATTACATTTTTTCGCTATGATCATGAAACACGATTACCATCAAGTTATTCTTTGTTATACTGCAACTAACTAGTTTTGTTTATTTATACTGCACTCCGTCTCGTTCTATTTGAGCAGTCAAATTGCGTTGACCGTATATTTCTATGCCATATACAGTCACTGACATGATATCACTTTTATTCATACGACCTATTCAACCTGTTCTTGTTTTCAATGTATACGACTCAAACTTATTTCTTTTGCAATTTTTATAAAAAAAAACAACATATTTCACTTGTTAATATGTATGGTCTGCATACCATACATCATATATTTATGCTTATTGTTGATACTTTAGTTCATTCTTAAACAAATTCGTTCACCATCGATTGCGAATTTCAACAGGTAAATGTACATTTCATCGTGTTGTATATTTCTCCGCCTGCATGATATGAGGCCTTTTTATAAAAGAGGGAAGTTTCCCAATATTTAAATCAGTGATGACAATGTCATTATTACATTAAACAACAATTGAAAATGTTTTTTTAGATTGCAGTATAAAGACAATAATAGTGCATTGACTTGACATATCAACGATATAAGGATTCGACCCGAAACGGGGAAATAGCTCGGCACAGCCTCGCATTTTCCCGTTTCTAAGCCTCATCCTTATATCGTTGATATGTCAAGGCAATGCACTATTATTGTCTATTTCCTAAATATAATAACAAAGCTATATTTTGTATAATGCCAATTTCATCATGAAACACTTTCTTCACAATCACGGGTCCATTAAGGGATTACAATAATTTGACATTTGGGAAAACTACAATTTAATAAGCTATCAATTTATTTATTTAAGTTACAGTATAAACCCAATATTATGTCAATGTCAGAAAAAAATAACCTTTTGTGTACTCGGGGGAACACTGGTGAAGAGCTCGATAAAACCTCGCCCTTGCCGAGTTCACGGGTGTCATTCGGTTTAACGACAGAAATGATCGTGAAAGAATATCTAAAGCTAGGTTCACACTGCCGATCAGATCAACTCGATCAAGCCCGATCAAGACAAATTACGTGATCGGGAGACTGGGCTGACTCAATCGACAAAGATGTTCGGGATAGTCTACCCTACTCTTCATCGATCTGACCATCTACCCGAGAGTTTTTGACATGTCAATAACAATCGAGTAAGGACCGAGAAGCAAGTCACTCGAGAATTCGTCGAGTAGCGGTTGGATTGATCGGGAAAGGATCGTGTATCGGAATACAACAAAATTTCCGTTGTATTTATCGATCCTTTCCCGATCAATCTCGATCTCTACTCGACGAATTATCGATTTTTTCTCGAGTGACTGCCTTCATGGTCCTTACTCGATTGTTTTTGACATGTTTGAGAAGCAAGTCACTCTTTGACATGTCAAAAACAATCGAGTAAGGACCGAAAAGCAAGTCACTCGAGAAAAAATCGATCAGATTGATAGGGTGACACTCGAGAAAAAATCGATAATTCGTCGAGTAGAGATCGAGATTGATCGGGAAAGGATCGTTTAGAGATCGAAATTGGTCGGAATACAACGTAAATTTTGTTGTATTCCGATACACGATTCTTTCCCGATCAATTAGACCGCTACTCGACGAATTCTCGATCTCTTTTAGAGTGACTTGCTTCTCGGTCCTTACTTGGTTGTTTTTGACATGTCAAAAACTCTCGGGTAGATAGTCAGATGGATGACGAATAGGGTAGACTTACCCGAACATCCTTGTCGATTGAGTCAGACCAGTCTCCCGATCACGTAATTTGTCTTGATCGGGCTTGATCAAGTTGATCTGATCGGCAGTGCGAACCTAGCTTAACGGCGGTCAAGTATTGAGAGACGATCGTGAAAGTTCTGGTAACGGATCGTGAAAGACATTTAATCAAGAAGACATATGAAGGGTCAATAAAGTCATATTCTAATTTAATTAATTACACAGACAAAATATTTATAAAACTGTCTGTCAAAATGGTTCAACATTATGATCAGTATGTGAGAATATCCAGTTTCAAAAGTACATAGTTATTACAAAACAACAAATTGCAGATTGCTTCTCGACATTTCAATGACATAAAAAATGTATACAAACATGATTTTTTCACAAATTAGACTAGAAAAACTACTTTAATACGAATAAGGGCATTCTATTTGAATTAATCAAATGATTCTCATAGTTATTTTGTCTGAAACTTGGTAAATAAAGAACTATTTACACAAAAAATGATTTTTCGGATCGTGAAAGATCACGTACCGCATTTTTGAAGATCGTGAAAAGGATCGTGAAAGATCTGATGCTACGAAGTCGTTTAAATTATTCTTCAATTATATTATAATTAATATTTGTTATTGGTATTGAGAAAAGCTATATAGGTCAACATCCTCAATAGGTTTAAGCTTTTCAAAGTATTAATATTTTCAGAAAATGAAATGTAAAAAAGTTGGATGATTGTAGGATGAAGCTTTTTACTGTCATGTGAAGTACTCACTTATCACGAGTTATAGGATACCCACATTTTGTATATTGGATCCTATAAACTACATTTCCGTCAGACAGGATTCACCTGACCCCGAATTTGCCTTATTTCATGGATGAAGATTCATTTTTGTGGTCAAGTCCGTATCGCGGATTCGTTAAGCTTTAGGATAACTGTCTGTTGTTATGATTGTGAGGTGTACATTTTCGACTTCTGAAAGGTTTCAAATAACATCGAACTCATTATCAAACATCATTCGGCAATGCTCGTTTTATGTTGTCTAGCCTTTTGGATATATACCTGTATGCTTTAGCGCCATGGTATTTCGTGTATGGTGTACATGTCTGTTTGCATGTTTCATATACATGTATGACCATGATGACGTCAATTATATTTGATATATTGAATGATAGTAAGATGTCTATGTCTGGCTGTCGGTCAGGGTTCATATACTTTTGACCTTATGTTTCGAATTAATTGGCCAAGCATAACTTTTACATTTGTCAGTTTCTAAGGCACTGTAAGGATCGGAACACATTTATTTGGTCTACGGGATATTTGTAGAGATCTGTATGTCATGGTTCATCTGACCTTGCACTCTTTTAATGAACCATTGACAATCATAATTTAAAAAAAAGAAGATGTGGTATGATTGCCAAAGAGACAACTATCAACAAGACACCAAAACGACACAGACATTAACAACTATAGGTCACCGTACGGCCTTCAACAATGAGCAAAGCCCATACCGCATAGTCATCTATAAAAGGCCCTGATATGACCATGTAAAACAATTCAAACGAGAAAACTCACGGCCTTATTTGTATAAAAAATGAACGAAAAACAAATATGTAACACAATAAACAAACGACAACCACTGAATTGTAGGCTCCTGACTTGGGACAGGCACATAGATACATGGTGTGGTGGGGTTAAACTTGTTAGCGGGATCCCAACCCTCCCCCTTACCTGAGACAGTGGTATAACAGTACAACATAAGAACGAACTATAAAAATCAATTGAAAAGGCTTAACTCATCAGATGGACAAAAATACATTAAGCGCATTAAGCGCATTTGACACTTCTAGTAAAACCCTTGATATTATAGACGTTCCAAAACTATCATAAGTAAAGCAGACGAGACATTACAGCATTTGCGCTCTGGTATTCTATTATAGTCTGTAGTATATAGTTAAATCAATCCACATCTGCGTTGTATGTAAAGAACTTAAGAAAGTACTGTTGCACAAAATATTCAACAAATTCAAGGTTTTCATACACAAATTAATGCTGTTAAGAGAAGAGCATAGATTATACCTTAATTTTACTGTACTATTAGATACACCAAAGATTAAATTTCAAATATATCATGATAAACTGAAATATGACCATTATAGGTACAAAAAGCGTGTTATTTGTAATTAATTTTATAGACATGCATTGCGCCTTTTGTTTTTTCATAAAGTACTGCATATTCAGTTTCTCTATCTTATTTCACAGTTATGTTGAGGAAGTTAAACCATTTTGACAGACATATTTTTTTGTTCGGATTTGTTCCGCGTTTTGAAAATTAAGCGATTTTTTCAAAGATTCTGACCTAGAATTTTCATTAAATGTCTTTCACGATCCGTTTCCAGAGCTTTCACGATCGTCTCTCAATACTTGACCGCCGTTAGATATTATTTCACGACCATTTCTCTCGTTAAACCGAATGATACCCGTGCAGTTTCTCAGCCTCATACAAAAAAGTTTATATTTTCCTGACAAATTAAATTTAGCGACATTGACCTAATATTGTATAAACCTGTGCACTTTATTGTGGAAACGTGTGTCATCATGTATGTTACAATGCATGCCATTAATTTACTATAAAAAATGACATATTACATATCATAGAGTTAGCCAATCAAAATTATTACGTTAAGAATGAAACATAATTATATCTAATGTAATTATTTCAAGTTGAAATGAAGAATGATGGGAGATCGCTGTTAGCCAATCAAATTTACGTATAATAATTAACCGTGCACCTAATGAAATTATTGAGAAATCAAATATGTTCGAATGCCAATGCGATTGTTTGTCAGCCAAACAAAAGTACGCACTCCTTTGAAACATACCGTTATACTGTTTTATAAAAAAAACATGTAGTTTTTTTGTGTGTGTCAGGATTGTATTAAGCATATGCAAATTATTGCCTCTTCTTAAATATAAAAGACAAAGAAGTTCTTTTAATGCTTGACAATTTGTCTCGGAAAATAAAAATACTAATTAGAAAACATATTATAAGTCTGTAAGTGACTTATTGTAAAGTCAATTGTCAGCCAAGAAGTCACACACGGGCCTTCTTTTTCCAGCGCTAGTTGTTGTTGTTTGTAAAATTTGTTAAGGTTTTGAGCCCGAGAGTTCAGATAATATGTGTTATAACAGTTTTCTGTAAAAGTTATATCAGGATATGCGCATTTTCGTACATGTAAATTTCTCGGAATTATACGAGAAATGGACTGCTTTAATAATCAATCATTGATACATAAAGCAACTATATTTCATTGTGTAAATTTTAAAACATACTATGCGATATGGACTTTGCTCATTTTTGAAGGCCGTACGGTGAACTATAATTGTTAATTTCTGTGTTATTTTGTCTCTTGTGGATAGTTGTCTCACTGGCAATCATACCACATCTTCTTTTTTTTTATAGTAACATTATTAAAATTACAAAATAGAATGAGAACAAATATCAAAATTGTCAACTTCCTTGTGGTCAGTCAGATATATATTGATAAGCATAAATGTATATCTTTTTAATTAAAATATATTGACAATTGGCGAATCTTGTAACAAGAAGACATATGTATTTTCCAATTGATTACAATAAAAAAAGAAAATGTGGTATGATTGCCAATGAGACAACTATTCACAAAAGACCAAAATGACACAGACATTAACAACTAAAGGTCACCGTACGGCCTTCAACAATGAGCAAAGCCCATACCGCATAGTCAGCTATAAAAGGCCCCGATAAGACACTGTAAAACAATTAAAACGAGAAAACTAACGGCCTTATTTATGTAAAAAAAAAAATGAACGAAAAACAAATATGTAAACATATAAACAAACGACAACCACTGAATTACAGGCTCCTGACTTGGGACAGGCACATACATAAATAATGTACGTTGCTTAGGAAATTCAAAAAACGTTTCGGAGAAATGCCTCATATATTCAAACTTTTGTTCTCTCGTGATATAGCGCGAACCAATTCCTGAACAAAAATTAAAGATATCTAACGCCTTTAATTCCTTTGCTATATAATTGTATTGAAAGAAAGATAACTCTGTTTTTTTCTAGAATATGAATTACATAGTGTATAATTCTTATGCGAATTCTTTTAATGGCTTTAAGTCTAAATAGGAGTATAAACTAAAATTGTTTTATTGTCGATTTCGTGTTGTTTTGACGCAGAATCAATGTCATAAATATTGATTATAGCATATGCTTATGCGTATGATTTTTTTTTCTTCAAGTATCTACATTGATTAATTTAGTGTAATTGCTAAACTATTATAATATAACAATTCGGGACAGGTTCTCAAATGACCTCTAAATAATCTTGAGATTGTAAAAATTCCATTGCATTTCGTTTTATTTTAATACTGATATCCATTTATCTCACTTTTGTAAAGATTTAAATAAATCTAACGTAAGTATTTAAAAAAAAAAAAATAACTCAGCAAATTATCTTAATATGTTTATTCTAGTGAAACGTTAATAATCGTTTTTGTCTGCTGAACTCGAGATATTGATCCAGTTGCCATCTATTTTTTTGTAACTGTCAATGTTTTTGGTGGAAATTTCAATTGTTTGTTCATCTGTAGCCCATGGTTGGACACTACCAGAAGAAAGTAAGCCAAATATAAGTGCTCCAATAATATTACACCCTGCACATACATAGAACACGTTTCGCCATTCCTCTCGTGTGTCCTGAAATAAATAAATATTTTGTATACAATTGTCAAGACAGTAAACAGTAATTAAATTCATATCGCCCGTTTATTTTTTTGGCGAAACGTGTACAAATTAATAAATAGTTTATATCATGTCAGTGCAGAGGTACTGACGGAGGGCTTCGTGATTTTTTTCCTGTATGTGTTATCTCCCTTAGAATGATTTAGGTTCACACTGCCCATGTGAAACATGTTTTTGTGTACACAATTCGTATTGTTTTCATCTTTAAAATGGAAATAGGTCAATTGTTTTACATGTATTCAATATCATATTCAAATGTTAATAAATATATGGGAGTGTTTCCAGAAAAAACCGCAGTACCAATGTTCAAAATTGAAACCGTTTGAACACGGCCTTAGATACTCCAGTCACTGGGGATTTTAATTGCAGTTCGTCGTCCTAAAAGCACAATAAAAATTCAAGATTATAGCATAAGTTTAAAACGGATAAAGCAATTAAAGCAAATCTAGTACCAGATATATCACCAGACTAAGCAGATCTATCACCAGGTTAAGAGGCTCTAAAACCACTCTAAGCGGTTCCAGTACCAGTCTTTTGCGGAGAAAAACATCCATCTTTCATGACTGTAGCACCAGTTTAAGCGGGCAAGTATCAGTTTACGCAGATCCAGCACTAGTTTTAGTGGCTCTACCACTATAAGAATGAATTAACGGTATTTTATTTTAAGTTTTAGAGTACTTACATTTGGAGTAAGTTTTCCTACTGCTATAGGTGATAATATTCCTGGTATATTACCACACATGTTTGTAATTCCCATTACTATACCAGCATACCTTTACCGAAAAATCAAAAAGAAAAAACTGTCAGTTAAACTTTTGTTGATAAATGGTACATAAAAGCAATAAGATATTGTACATGGATAAATATCAGTATAAGACGAGATATTATTGGTATATGTGATGGTTGTTTTACGTCTATGGACAAATCAAATACATATTCCGGACGATATCATTTTTATGTTTGTTACTTCCGGGCCTTTTATAACTTATAAATATACGATATTTGTTTTACTCGTTGGTGAAGGTCGTACGCCGCATATAGTTGTTAATTTCTACACTATTTGGTCTCTGGACAAGTGGTGTAAAAGTGTCTCATTTGCCAATCGTACCACGTCTTCTTATTTTCATATCTAACTTACTTTCCAGAAATATCAACAATGTTAACAGCATATCCTGCACGTGATAATCCCGAACATGCCATCGCTAGACAAATGCAAGCTACCGTCACATATCTTTGATCACATGTTGTAAATCCAGCCGCAACAATACAGCATGACGATCCGATGAAAGCTAAAATATATAGAGACATCAAAATAAGAATCTGTGGAACTTTGGATCACTAATCATAAGATTTTAATTTGGTGAAGTGTGACAAATTATCATGAAGGTTCTTTTTAGCTTCAGGTAAATGAGTTCAAAATTGAACACAACCCAAGTTATGACAATATCAAATATTCTGTTTTTATTTTCTAATTACATCAAGGAATATATAGGAAAATTGTTTTCCTTACCAGAGCATTGGTAAACTTTTCTTGTAGCTTTAGTAGAAAGAATTTTCCTGGCTCGTATCCAGTCTGCTGATTGTCCCGCAATAAGAGCAATTACAATGAAGCATAGGTTGGGTAATGCTGAAAACACACCATTCTTCAATACCAGAAATGAAAAAAATAAAGTTTTAACGCAATTAACAAAACAGAGACATCAGATTCTTATATAGGTGGGGCAAAATCGTAAGCCCAATAAAAGCTGATAACACCATAATAATAAAAAAAAAAAAAAAAAAAAAAAACAACAACAGGAGGGCTTACAACAATGACAACACGTAATCCCGTCATCTTTTCTTCGATTGTGATAGTACCAAAGAGCGATAGTTTACTGACATTATGTTGTATATGCAACGCAACAGATGCAAAATGTAAAGCAGGAACTGGTTTCTTTGCTGCAGCACCTCCGTTGTTATTAGGTTTTGGATGCCCAGTCTTAAGTATGTGATGTAAAAAAGAAGATGTGGTATGATTGCCAATGAGTCAACTCTCCACAAGAGACCAAAATGACAAAGAAATTAACAACTATAGGTCACCGTACGGCTTCAACAATGAGCAAAGCCCATACAACATAGTCAGCTATAACATCTATACAACAAGAAAACTAACGGCCTTATTTATATAAAAAAAAAATGAACGAAAAACAAATATGTAACACATATTAACAAACGACAACAACTAAATTAAAGGCTCCTGACTTGGGACAGGCACTTACATACATAATGTGGTAGGGTTATATATGTTAGCGGGATCATGGGACAGTGGTATAACAGTACAACATAAGAACGAACTATGAAAATAAGATGTTTTGTTATTGTTGTTCAAAACTATGTTGTTATCTGCTTTGTTTACAGCCTTGTCATCTTGACATTTAATGGATATATAGTTGTCTCATTGGCAATCACAACAGTTGCTATATTTTGTTTGTTTGTGTTTTATGTTTGTTTACGTTTTGTTCATTTTAAAATCTCAGGTCAAGTGTTCAACGCTATTTGCCAAAATCTATCTACAGTAAGTACTGAAAAACTTACACTTTTTATATTGAATTTAAGAACAGATTTCATGAAATCTGGTATGCTAGTCAGTATCGTGTAACCCATCCAAGCTCCACATACCTCAGCGAACAGGCATGCGTACAACGGTAGAGATTTTGCCATGGCTAACCATGGAACATTTAATTTCTGGAAAATAAAAAATGAGGTTAATACCAATATTAACATGATAAATCACATATCAAAACGCAAAAAAATATTAAGTGAAATTTACTTTGTGGTTGCTGTTCTTCCATTCAATAATGACAATTAATACCGATAAAAATGAAATGTTTGAAACTATTGGAAAAAAACTAACACGCAAACAAATGAAATTAAAACAAGCTTATATATATATATATTTACAAATACGTCTGAGTCAGTGACAACTCTACAACAGATGTATCCATCGGATCGCCAACAATGATGGCTGTGTACATAATGTATATTCAACTCGTCTAAACATCAACCCAACAATGTTAGAACTGTAAATTTGCTTTCGCAAATTTTTTGTTCTTCCCTCGCCGGGATTCGAACCCATGCTACTGTGATATCGTGACACCAAATCGCCTGCACTGCAGCCGTCCGGCTAGACCACACGACCACCTGGGCTCTCATAAAAAGAGCTTTCGCTGGCCGTGTGTTACCTTTCCTCGTCAGTTTTAATCTAGCGGCGTACTACAGTACATGATATATAAGGCATGAAGATGTTATTGTTACAGATCAGCTAACTTATCTATAGTAAAGGATCCTACAAATTAATGTAATATACAGTCACAGAAAATAATTATATTTATAAGTACGTCTGAGTCAGTGACAACTCTACATATCAATAGTTTCAAACATTTCATTTTTATCGGTATTAATTGTCATTATTGTGATTGGATGAACAGCAACCACAAAACCCAGAATGTTGTATACCTCCTTGAGTGTCGATGTGGCATGCAGTATGTTGGCGAGACAGAGCAGCTATTCAACAAACGCATGAATGGTCATCGAAGTGACTACACTTGCAAGCCCGACCTACCCGTAAGTCGTCATTTGAGATCACCTGGGCACACACAAGCTGATCTCAAAAACCTTGCCATCACAATCATAGACCACAACGAGGGTTGGTCGAAGGTCGACAGAGTCGCTCGGGAAAGATTTTGGATAAGAAAGTTACGGACAGTTTCCCCACAGGGCATAAATGAAAAAACATAGAACGAGTCCCTCATTGTCCTGTCTTCACTTATTTCCAGTAACTCCGGCTTTACAGTTCGAAATTCTTTTTAAAATACCAGTTTAAATTACTGGGCTTCATTCATTCGGGATGGATGTATAAGTACGTAGCTACGTTCAATTATTTTACCTCATAAGATCAAACTTATTTTTCTAATCATTATTAGACTGTTATTCGTTTGGGAGGCTTAAATATGTAGTTTCTGTTGCAATTGCCCTACCGTTGTCAAATTTGAAATATTATTCAAACTTGGATCGGTTAGGACATTTTTGATTTTTTTGTTTGAGGACTGCCCTCAATGCAGTTATAACATCTAAACTGTCACAACCTTTGGAAATTTAAAATTGTGCCAGTTTACATCGAAAATAACTATTTTCATTTGGCATATCTTTGTAATCTTTGCGCCGTGTTTGGAAATTTTAAAATTGTATCAGCGTCAGTGGTGTTCGCTAAAATTGTATAAATTTCGAGATTTAGAAAAAGTTTCTCAGTTTGGATATTTTTACATGATTCATTTGACATCGTGCTATTATTGACTGAAAAGGATATCAATGATACATCTTATACGTAAAATGTTTGAAAAGGAAATGAAATCAATTTCAGAACGGATTTTTTATTACATTAATAAATAAGTTTAAAATGACAAATGTTAACACTTCTATGAATTACCTTATTTTCAACATTAAACGGAATAGTTTTACATATGTAGTTCTTCTATGCGTCCGTGATCCAGGGATGTTCTAAGGGCGTATCTCTTATTAGAATAAACCATAACAATACCCATAGCAACGTCACGCCACCTGTGGAAAGACCTTCATATTAAAAACTTTAGAATCGTTTGATGAAGATGATATTTAAGATGTAAAAATTACACGCAAATGCTTATAAATATTTTTCATTGTTATAGTATTTGTTTATTAATGTTTCATTTTTTTGTTATAGTATTTGTTTATTAATGTTTCATTTTAAAGGTGTTTGTTAATGTTAGATTTCATCTCTAATGTCTATATTAGTTTTCTATTTAGAGCTAAACACTATACTCTATATATGTACGAAATAAGGAGATTTTATATGATTGTCAACGAGACAACAATCCACCAAAGTTCATGGAAAAAGTGAATGTAAGCAATTATAGGCAACCGTTAAACCTTCAACAAAGAGAAAAACTCATACTGTGAGGTCGGCTGTAAAAAGACATGAAAAATATGAGACAATTCAATTAAGTAACTAACGGCCCAATTTACAACAAAACATGCAGTTTACGAAAAATCATTATGACAGACATGAACCAACGACAACCACTAAACTACAGGCTACTGGATTGGGACAGACACATACATAATGCGGCGGGGTTAAACATGTTTGTAAGCGACCAATCTTCACCCTAACCTGGGACAGTTGTGTAACAGTACCACAAAAGAACACATTATAAAAATCAGTTGAAAAACGCTGAAATCATGATGGATACAAATAGAAATACATCCAACAAAAACAGAAAGCGGACTATGTTGGTATTCGGTGTGAGCCAAGGCTCCGTGTCGAAGACCGTACTTTGACCTATAATGGTTTACTTTTACATATTTTGACTTGGATGGAGAGTTGGCTCATTGGCACTCATACCACATCTTCTTTTGTATATGAAATTTTTAAACGGATTATTTATGTGATAAAATAAATATACATGTATTTTTTGTGTCTGAAAACAAAATGATGTTAGTTATCTTATTTTATATTCATTGTAAAATCGATTGTAAATCTTTTTAGTTTTATTTTAAAATATTTAAAAAATATCTAGATTGTCTAGTGATGACTCTGCCAATAGTTTTGTTGTTGTTGTTGTATATTGGTGCACAGCGATGTTGTTATATTGAGTATTTTAAGTTTAACAAAATGAGATTACAAATTATATCTACCATCATAACAAACTTAAAATTAAACAAATAGAAAATTAGAATGTCGTACTTAATGACGTCAGACTCGGATTTCTCTTGAACTGAATTTTAATGTGCGTATTGTTATGCGTTTACTTTACAACATTGAATAGAGGTATAGGGGGAGGGTTGAGATCTCACAAACATGTTTAACCCCGCCGCATTTTTGCGCCTGTCCCAAGTCAGGAGCCTCTGGCCTTTGTTAGTCTTGTATTATTTTAATTTTAGTTTCTTGTGTACAATTTGGAAATTAGTATGGCGTTCATTATCACTGGACTAGTATATATTTGTTTAGGG
This sequence comes from Mytilus edulis, assembly GCF_963676685.1. NCBI lineage: Eukaryota > Metazoa > Mollusca > Bivalvia > Mytilida > Mytilidae > Mytilus > Mytilus edulis. The sequence continues at coordinate 31,243,176 of NC_092345.1, read as the reverse complement.
GCCAGCTGAAGGACGCCTCCGGGTGCGGGAATTTCTCGCTACATTGAAGACCTGTTGGTGACCCTCTGCTGTTGTTTTTTTATTTGGTCGGGTTGTTGTCTCTTTGACACATTCCCCATTTCCATTCTCAATTTTATTAATAATATAAATGGCAAACCTGTTATATAAAAAATTGAGCCCCATCCATTGTCAAAACCATATTCACAGAGGTATCCAGAACTCGCAAGGGTTATCACACTACCTGATGGAGGACCTAAAAAAAATCAAAATAGAAATTATTTATAATATCTTTATAGCTTTATTTCAAATGTATACATGTATATACAACTACTATATAAGGTTATAATTCTATGCACATTTAGGTAATAAAAAAGTGTCTGAAACTAGTAAGTACATACCTAAGTAATATAATGCCATTAGTTTAGTTCTTTCTAATGGTGGAGCCCATCGTCCCCACACAGAGCTCATTGCTGGGAAACACACACCCTTCAAAACAGAAAGCAATGAAATTACTGTCATGCTTGTGGAAAGTCTAATGACAAAATCTATATCCCCGCAATTATAGATAAATAAAACATCTTAAATGTTTATTTACATGTTCTCCGACTGATTATAGCCTGACAAGCCAACGTTTTGTAAAATGAAAAAACTGAAAAATAAAGATAAAGATATATGTGGGTTTTTTTCTTCAAATAATGAGATGATTGAACCCAGTTCTTATTACAACGTAGTATCCAGTGTGATGTAAAGAGGGAAATCAAATTTTACGAGCTAAACTAGTTGTTGAATAAGTCGAACAAAAAGTCGCGAACAGTGGCGGATCCAGAACTTTTCCCAAGGGGTGGGGGTGGGGGGGTGGGGGGCGCTGACTGACCTAAGGGGGAGGGGGCGCTCCTATCATGCTTCAATGGAATCATGCCCCCCCCCCTGGATCCGCCTATGGCGAATATTGCAAAAAATATTTCATTCTATAAGAATGCCAAGAAATTTCGAAAATCGCGAAAAAAGATCGTCGCGAAGTACGCAATCCAAGTCTTAACGCGAATAAAAGAATCCGCGAAATAAGTTGGTTTAAGTATACTTACCGATGCAAGTCCATTGATAGCTCTGACAACGTAAACAAGTATGACGGATGTACGAGCACATATTGGAGTCAGAATTGTACAAATACCACCTATTAGTAAAGCTGCACCAATGATACGTCTCCCGCCAAATCTATCAGCAATCCATCCGCCGGGGATCTGTGTTATTATGTATCCGTAAAAGAAGGCGGATAGTATATTCGCCCGAGTGTCTTTATCCCAGTCAAATTCTGCATGCTGTTAGAATATGAATTATTGCATATAAAATTAAAAATGTGAAATGCCAGCTGGTTGGCGTCACTACGTGCAATTACTATATAGCGTGGACAGTAATAATTTGTATGCATTTAGAGGAAACATTTAAATACAATGTATATTACTGCGGGCACGCGATAGAGTCAAATCTTCCAACAACAACATAAACGGCTGATTTTTTTTTTTTTTTTTTTACATTTCTATAAAATGTTCTGCCCACCACAATAGGTATTAATATTCAGTAAAAAGAAATACATTGTATATTGGAACCGTGGACAAAATGTCTATTTAAAACATATTTCCCCCCTCTGAATGCGTCAAGTTATTTCCCTTTGACTCTATAAGGCTTCCAATATTCTTTTAATGCACGCATACTGTTATAATACTCGATCATCCTGAATATGAATGAAATGTTTGCCACTGGAGGTGAAGCAACTAACAATCAATCAACTCGATGAGGCTTGCTTTTCTCTCTGTCTCTAAAGATTGTACGCATTTTGTTTATGCTTGTCTACACTGCACGAATATTGTGTATGAATGGCATATGCTTGGCGAAACGCGACAAGTGCTAAAGTATAAAATAGGAAGATGTAGTATGATTGCCAATGCGACAACTTACCACAAGTCAGTACCAAATGACACAGTAATTAACAACTATCACAGATAACCGTTTGGCTTACAACAATGAGTGAAACCCATACCGTATAATAAGCTATACAAGGCTCCGAAAAGACAAATGTAAAACGAGATAACTAAAGGCCTGATTTATGTACAAAATAATGAACGAAAAAACAAATATGGTAAAAAAACCAACATACGACAATCACTTGATAACATGCTCATAACTTGGGACAGGCAAATACAGAATGAGGCGGGTAAAATTAGTTTGAAGGAGTGCCAACCCTACCATTAGACAGCTCTCAGAAGAAAAAAATAGAGGCTCTCAAGAGCATGTGTCGCTCACCTTGGGTTTTTGATATCATATAATAAAAGATAAAAATTATAACAGATACTTAAATAATGATTTAGGCCAAATTTGGTTTAATATTGAACACCATTTTGTGGTTCTTTAAAAGAAGACATTTGTATGTATTTCTCATTAGGTCCTATGTTTAAGTCCACCACTGGCAGCCATCTTGGATGATGGATCGGCTACAAAGTAACAACACTTGGTCAGCCCCTCAAAAGGAACATTCATGATATGTTTGGTTTCATTCCATTCAGTGGTTTTCTAAAATAAGACATTCGTATGTATTTCCCATAGGGTCCTATGTTAAACAAAGTCCCCCGCTGACGGCCATCTTGGATGATGGATCGGCTACAAAGTAACAACACATGGTAAGCACCTCTTAAGGAAAATTCATGCTATATTTGGTTACATTACACTCAGCGTTTTCTGTAAGAAGACATTTGTATGCATTTCCCATAGGGTCCTAAGTTAAATAAGTCCCCCGTGGAAGGCCATCTTGGATGATGGATCGGCTACAAAGTAAGAACACTTGGTCAGCATCTTATAAGGAATATTCATGCCATATTCGGTTTCATTCCATTCAGTGGTTTTCTAAAAGAAGACATTTGTATGTATTTCCCGTATGATTCTATGTTAAACTAAGTCCCCTATTGTCAGCCATCTTGGGTCGGCTACAAAGTAACACCACTAGTCAGCACCTCAGAATGAACACGCATGCTGTGTTTGGTTTAAATCCATTCAGTGGTTCTCGATATGAAGACACTTGAATGCATTTCCCAAAGGGTTCTATGTTAAACTAAGTCCACTGATGGCGGCCATCTTGGATGATCGATGGATCGGCTACAAAGTACATGTAACAACACTTGGCCAGCATCTCATAAGAAACATTTCTGCTGTTTGGTTTCATTCCATTTAGTGGTTCTTTGTAACAACACTTGGTCAGTAACTCTTAAGAAACACTCATGATAAGTCTGGTTTCATACCATTCAGTGGTTCTCTAAAAGAAGACATATGTATTTTTTGCCAGGTTATCTAAAAACAAAACAAACTGTAAAATATATCCGTAAGTGTACCTGATTGGTTACTTCGATACTTTCGGATGATCCTGGACATGTACCATTGACATGATCGTTTCCCAGCGATCTGTTACTAGTTTTTACCATACAAACAATAGCCACAGATAAATCAAATCGGACAGCATATAAACAGAGAAACCCGAGGTATGCCACATATGCCAGAATCCATCGCTGGGAACAACAACAAGGTACGTTTGTATCTTAAAAAGAGAGAACATGGTACCAAACATGTCATGTCAAAGAGTTACTGTAAAACATTCTGTTGATATTAAATCATAAAATAAGGAGCTCGTAAACTATACTAGAAAAAGCTAGGTTTAACTTATGTTATCATTGGTAGTTACAAGAACTTGTTGATAAATATTCCGTTTCAACTTTACAAATAATACACGATAGTCTTGGAGTCTAGATTCTGGATACTGACGCTGTTTATCGTCTTGATAACGTGTTATGATATTCTTTAATTTGTCTTTATCAATATTACTTTTACTGTTTAGTTTGTTTTGTGGTAATATATCCATTTGACGTGACTCTGTTCTAATACATTCCATCATTGTGTTATTGATTTGTTCTATAATTATTTTTGTATTCTTGTCTTTCATTTCAGCTAATATGCTTTGTCTATATGCCTTTTTGTGTTTCTTTGTTACATATGTTATATTAAAATAAATTGTGAATTGCCAAAGACAAAATTTTAATATAACACATACAACGTGGCTGTACTTATCCATATCGTTATTGTGTTATTGTGCCATGGTTGATATTTGATTACGTTAAACTGGAATCCGTTTGTATTACGATACATTCAAACAAAGTGTAGTAGGCAGCCGAGAACCAGTTTAAGTTAACGTATGATACATATTTGTTTGTTTTTATTGTGATTAGATAATAACATAATGTTGACTGATGTACCCCTATTTTTGACATTTTATCTATTATGTCTTCGTTTTGTTCACACATCGTTGTCAATATTATGGAATTATATGCGACTGCCATACAAGTGAGAGGTTTAGCTAGCTATAAAACAGATTTATCCCACATTTCCTACACAACAAAATGCATGCACCAAGTCAGGAATATGACAGTTGTTGTCCATTCGTCAATATTGATGCTTTTGATTTTGCCATTTGATTAGGGACTTTCCGTTTTGAATTTTCCTTGAAATTTAGAACTATCAAATTATTCACACTCACCATCATCATCCTGTTCAGTTGCTTTTGCAGCCATTTTTATTTTAATCCAAAGCCAGTATTTATTATGATTTACTGATATGCAGTTAAACTTACATTAGGTTAATCTTGATGATTAGATTCCATCAATACTAGACACGTTATCATTCTGCATATGTATTACGTATGTAATACCTAAATCACTGTTGATATATCAGAGCGATTAAAACAATGAAATCTACAACATATAGTAATCCTCAAAGATTAATAGGTCAACAACATTGAACTGAAACAATTGTTTGACCTGTCTATTTTATGAATTCTATTCGTTGCTTTTTTTTATTATTGGATAAAAGCTAGCTACTTGAGGTTGATGATAAGCAGACTTTGTAATCCTTTTTGCAGTATGAAAAAATATAGTTTCTAGTTATGTTTAAAAATGCCTTTCATACTTGAAATTGGCTATTTTAGTCGAAAACTTATAAAAATGCCGAAGTATCCTTTCCAACAATGCCAATGGTAACTTTGTGTCACTTCTTCAGAATAATGAGCAATTTCATGAACACACAAGTGTCTTTCATCATATGCCAAACCCATGAAATTGCTCATTATTCTGAAGAAATGACACAAAGTTACCAATTTTAATAAGTTTTCGACTAAAATAGCCAATTTCAAGTATGATAAGAATTACCAAAACATATTAAACAAAATAACAGCACAAACCAACCACTAACTACCAACTCCTACGTAAACAACAAGGCACAACACATGGTCGGGATACAATAACTTGGAACAGACAGATGATATGGGTTTAACGTGCGCACAAACTAGGATTACCATAAATTGAGAAAGCAGGATAAAATGTTCCCGGTACTATAGGAAGTTAGCGAAAGTAGCCACAGCTGTTGGGTGAATCCTAGTAGTATATACTGCTATCCAAAAACAAGGGCAAAAGATCCCAGATGGACATTAATAAATCTAACATAAACTGACAACAACATCGCTAAAAATAAAAAAACAAAAAACAAACGACAAACAAAAGTACTAAAACACAACATAGAAATATAAAAGCTAAGCAACTCGAACACCACCAATAACTAGTGGTGATCTCATGTGATCAGGATGGGTAAGTATATTCTGCTCCACATGTGGCATCCGTCATGTGCATGTAATTACAAACCCGGTAACCAGTCTAATTCAGTAGGTCACATTCGTGAAAAGGGAATGAAGGGGAAAAAATATTTCAAGGCAAAAACTCCCAAAAACTGAGAGAATTATACACAAACTTGAAAGAGAGCGATACCCGGATTGTGTAGACAGGGTAAGTATAAATTATGCGTGGATCACCTACCCTAAAAACACAGAAAGAAAAAAAAGAAAATTTGAAATTATCTTGTGTTATAAATAAAAGTTTCAATCTTGCAATACAACTATGTCTAAAAGTCAACTGCATCATATGTTTGTATGAGCTTTATTACGCTGAAGTTATTTTGGCATTATTGATAAGTGGATCTTGCATCGTTTATAAGCTCGCAATTATTAACAGTAGACACACCATCAATGTATCTGCGACTATTGTAGAATATGTCTTTTCAACATCTGTAGTATTTTTGCTTTTTAATTTTAAGAGAGCCTTGTGTCGTATTCTTTCCTTGTAAATGCATATGAATTATATGAGCAGTCCGTTTTTTCTAAATTTTTGATATCAACTTTTTAATTTTGTATAAGAAGTGAACGTTCAGAACAACATTTTTGTTTTAATTAGGAAGTATTTTTTGTACAATATAAAAGTCATGATAAATTTACTTTGTAGTACATGGACTGTCACTTGTACAAACTGTCTATGTTCAAAATACATTAGGAATGAGTGGACATCTACAACAAATGTTTTCAATTAACTTTTCTAGTCATTTTCCCCTTTCAATCAGTTTATTTCGATGTACTCTCTGAACTTTTTTTCTCTTATTCATAACATTGAAAACATTTGATTTTAGATGTAAAATAAGATAAAGACGTCTTCTGGTGGTTTTTGTCGTTAGTTTGCTGCTGTATTGACGATAATCCAAGTCAACTCTTGTGCATATCATGTGACGACTTTAAATACTTTGTTTTAACTCAATTAAAAGAATAAAGATATATAGCCGAAAGATATATTCAAACTCATGAGTCAAAAACAAACTGACAAGCAAGTGTCCTAACCAATTAATAAACTTTGATTATTCACGTCTCGTAATATCTTCCAATCAGGTACCAAGAAAAATTCACGCACTAACTGTCCATCGTTTAATTCTTAATACGAAGAGTCGATAACAATGCTATGACATAAAAAAAAACAACCAACAAACAGCAGTATACAAAGCACAACAAAGAAAACTAAACAAGAACTCCATAAAAAACTTGGGATAATCTCAAGTGCTCTGGAAGGGCAAGCAACCTTGACCACGTGTGACAACATGCATATCTTTTAGAACACATATTTATATATAAGGATCAAAATAGGGTTTATTCGTTCACGCTTGCTATGGTAGCGCTTTGAAATTTTTGTTGCAAGTGAAATCAGAACTAAGTCTTTTCATATGAGGAAAGGGGGGCACTGACTGACTTAAGGGAGACCCCGCTCGCGTCATGCTTCAGTGATTGCCTATATAATCAACCATTTTGGCCCCCCTGGATCCGCCTGTTATATACAGCCTTTAAAATTCTTTCTTTAAAATTCTTTCAATAGGCTCACTGACAACGATGTAACTAACTGTAGAAATATAAAAAGTGACAAAATAACATGTTCATACTGTATAAATAACAATGCTGATTATGCAAATTTCTATTCATAATCCATATTAAGCATCAGCAATCAAATACTGCTTCCTGAGGATACGACAGCAGCTGGGGCAGATTAACCTCGACATGATATTGACAATATTATTGCTTAGGGGAACAATAAAACTGTCATAAAAGGCAAAAAATAATAAAACATACAATTTATTTATATCTTTTGAATTCTTCAAGGCAAACAACGACGTATGAATGACAATGTTACAAATTCCTTTGCCAGATTTCTTTACAAAATTTTATTAATATTTTATAGATAGACCATTTTGATGATTATTTGCAAAATAATATCCAAAACTATTCATTCATAGATAGAGTTAATCTTGTTTTGTTGCTAGAAAACATTAAAGTTACAGTTGTAAAGCCACATATCATAGCAAAGTCATTTGTTACCCTTTTATTTTCCTTATGTTTGTTACTCCTATCATCATAAAGTACAAAAACGACAAACATTTTCAAAGCATGTGCTACAATGAAAATCCGATTTTTCTTCTGTTTGACATTCGATGAAAATCCCTTTTATATTAAACACGGTCGGTGAATATTAACTTACAATGACCAGTATATATAGACTCCATTAATGTGGATGTTAATTTTTATTTACACAAAAGACAAACAACAAACTAATCGTAAAAGTGGATCCATTTTCCAAGATTAAAAATATTTGGATTATAATTTTAAAGTATTTGCAAAGCAGTGGCTTATGTACATATATTTCGTGCAAACAAACTTATATTCGCAATGTCATATCGAAATGATTAAGTGCCATTTATAATAACATCGGAAAGCATTTGATAGAACCGATTATCTAAGTAATTAATAAGCGAGTTTTTGTGCCAAAAATGTTGATTGTATTAATTAGAATACCAATGGTGACATTATAGATGTATATGACAGGAAAATACACTCAACTGCTTGTACCTACAACTGTACTGGGGATGTCGTTTAATGGAAACATGAATTTTCTACGTTAAATCTTGTTTTGTGTCTAATTAAGCGAAGATGTATCAGTATTTTTAACTGTTTTGTTCTATTTTGTGATATTGTAACTCATTTTTTACAAAGCCCACATGCATGGCTTATAAGACAGTTTTTGTTATCCCCCCGCGAAAAGTTGGATACCCAAGGATTTGTTCATTGTTTGGATTAATATCAACTCTCATTGAATACACAGCCCACATGCATGGCTTATAAGACTGTTTTTTGTTACCATCACGCGAAAAGTTAGATATTCAAGGATTTTATTATTTCTTGGATTAATATTAACAGAATCATGGGTTCATCACAAGGAAAATTAACAGGTATGCAACGAAAATCTTTCATTAGAACTGAGACTGCTATATATAACACTGTGATATAGTAGTCTCAGATAAGAATAAGGCTAGTAAAGAAATAATAATAAATTATTAATATCGACTAAAGATTATGACTAAACGTCATAGACACAACAACCAACCAACACACATTCTCCTAAAATATTTTGGCTGTTGTCTGCTCTTTGGTCGGGTTGTTGTCTATTTGACATATTCCCCATTTCCATTCTTAATTTAGCTAGACACAGTACATGATGATGCAAATAGAAAAATGTCATAAAGTCATAGCCAAGCGCTTTGATGAATCCCTCAACATTCAAATGAATGTTTAACACGTTGCAGATAAAAATAGAACAGATTTTGAATTTGTATCACTCAATGTTCACAGCAGTGCTTTACATGAAAATTTTATTGAAATTTTTTCGATTATAAAAATAAGTGAAAAGTGTATGTCAGACCTATTTTCTTTTGTCTATATCATACTTGATTTCCGTAGTGTTGTGAACATAAACCAGGCCGCTCTAGTATTCCTTTTGTCAATAAGTGGCCTTCTAACGGTTGCTGTGTGGTTTTGTGTTTTGCTCATTGCTGAAGGCTGAACGGTACCCTTTCATTGCTCATTTCTACCTTATTTGGTCTCTGGTGTAGAGTTGTCTCATTTGCAAAGATATCAAATTGTCTTATCTTTGTATAAAAAGAGAAAAAAAATCTTATCTTTATATAAACAGAAAAAATAAGTATGAGGTAATTATTATTAAAATTTTGTAGTTTTCCATAATAACGATGCGTTAAAATTCAGTTGTGGTAACACAATAAATTGCTTGGACAGAAATCTTAAATATCTTATATATATATATATAGCGATTTGACAGGGACACTATTAAATTTCTCCACTTGAAATGATCAGATGTTGTTTCTATTTTCTACATTCAAGGTCATACGTCCTATGGACCCTCAAACTTATACTTTTAACATGACACAAATTTTTTATTGTTTATGTGTCATTGTCATGACGTTAACTTTTTTGAGTCCATTCTTTTTTCTTTTTCTTGAAATTTGTAATAACTATGTCACTTTTATGTTTTCATGTTGGAGAGGAGAGATTTTTTTTAATGATTTCCAATTCCAGATCGCTTCTTGTTATCTCTCCTTAGACATATTTAGTTTTATTTCATGAATAGATTGGATATTGCTGCGAAAAAAAACTTGTGAACATTCAGCACCTTTTATACATGAAATGAAGGAACCAAACTCAAACACAACCCGATGATTGCGAGTTTGTATAAATTACACAGAAAATTACTAATCAAATTATCAGAAATATAATAAAAACAAAAATGTCCTTAACCACAAACAACTTGAACTTGAACTCTAACTCTTTAATTAAAAAGATTCCGTCAATAACAAGCTGTTCCGTCATTTACACCATGCAATTGAGGATGGAAACGGGGACTCTGTTTTTGTCTATAAAATTAAATGATACAAAGGACGAGACAGGAAATTGAGCTAACAAAGATACCGAACACCAAGAAAAATTCCCAACGTAAGTTTCTATAACAAATGTCAAAATTGTAGTGGATTCAATTATGATATTCCAATGTATATGTCTTTTTTCTTCTTTTCGGAACGGTTATTTTTTTTATTGAATCAAGTGCCGTAATACAAAAATATATTATCACAAAAAAATCTTATTAGATGACATATTTATCTTCTATAACCTTTTAAGTCATTAACTGTATTTGGCAAAACCTTTTTGAAATTTGGGTCCTAAGTGTTTTGAGTGCTTTACTTGGTATTTTCGCCTTTTTGATTCTAGTGTCACTGGTGAAACTTTTGTAGACGAAACGCGCGTCTGGCGTACACAATTTTAATCCTGGTATCTTTGATGAGTTCATTTGGTTTACCTTTGGAATTGCTAACAATGTCATGGCTATACCTTTAAGTTGGTTGGTGAAATAACAATTAAATCTTCTATTATTAAAATAAAGGTGTTTTTTACAGAACTTTAGCTTTTGGAAAAAGGACTCAATATTACGGCTCAAGGTCACGTGTCTACTTGAAATATTTGTATCGCAGTCTACAGCCATCATGTTGCTATGCATGTGCATTCAAACGTAATGTATAAAAATAACAATTAACGTTTGTTGAACACAAAGTTGTGTAATAGTTAACATCTTAAATATGTAAGACTTAGGGCAATAAATAAATCGTTCTGTTACTCCATAGATTATAAAGTACATACTCTATAAAAATATAAGTCAGAAATTTCCGTAAATCGACGTAGTTAAAATATTTAAAGTGATCTTCATTCAACTCTTAAAAAGTGCTGCTTCTAAAAAAGAAGTTTACTTTCATCTCTTTGAACTTCACTGAGAGTAGCAAATATTTAATAACTTTATTGAGACATTAACGTACAGATGTTTGCATATTATGATGTTTTATTGGCATTTTTATGATCAATTATGAATTATATCAACTTTGATATGAATAGAATAGATCACTATGCATCCGGGTATTTTGACTATTGCATTTTTACTTGTTAAACAGTTAAATAGCTTGATGAAAACTCCATGTTGATCCAACGTAGTTAAATAAAGGCAACACCATTTTGCATGGTTTATCGTATAATAATATCGATTTTATCAATTTATACAATCATACAAAAAAATTATAAAAAAGTTTAACTAGCATGTTTATTGTAGTAAATGCACATCTTTTGTGTAGGTATCTTATTATTTACATGTACTTACTTGAAATTAAAGTATAGAACTGGTAGATGCTTCTAACATTATATGGATATATTTTTTATACTAATTGTAAATACAAGGTAAAAGATGGACCACATTTTTATTACCTTCTATTTCCCCTGGATAGATGGTTCATTTTGTAAACAGGGACCCTTAGCCTGTTCCTGGACGACTAAGGTTATTGTATACAGGAAATATTTAGGAATAACATGTTTATATGTCTTAAAAAAAAAAAAAAATAAAGGCAACATTATGTCGGTGTTTAAAAATCATAATAGATTGAGAGAAAACAACTCCGGGTTACAAACCAAACCCGAGGGAAACACATCAACTATATTTGAGGAAAACAAAGAAACACTTTTCGAGTTTTATTGTCATGACGTTGTTAGTTATTGTCATGACGTTGTTAGTTATTGTCATGACGTTGTTAGTTATTGTCATGACGTTGTTAGTTATAGTCTTCGACTTATTAGTTTGAATATCCCTTTAGTACCTTCGGCGTCTCTTTGAAATGTTTTATTGTTTGATAAGTTCATCTCATGAAAAGGCATATAATCTATAATTTTAATAAGATGTACAAACTATAATTGGAACTTGTATATATGGTTCTTTGAATTTGTCGAAATATACTAGGTAGCTTCTACACAGAGAATAGATTACCTTAACTGTTTTTACTAAAAACTACTCGAGTTTTCGGCCCTTATGACTATTTGTACTTTATGAGCCTATTTACCTCTTTTGATTAGTGTCACTGGTGCGTCTTTTGTAGACGAAATGGGCATGTCGTACAAAATTTAATCATGGTATCTATAAGGAGTTTATTTAATTTATCTTTCTAATCGCTAAAGATGGAATGGCTATAATATAGGTAAAGATCACGGATATATCAAAAATATCAGCAACAAAAGAAGCAACTATATATATATATAAGAGGTTGCAGTGGCGGATCAACTGACTGACCTAAGAGGAGGCCCGCTCCAGTCACGCTTCAGTGATTCCCTATATAAGCAACCAAATTTTTCTCAAAAAGGGAGGGCCCGGGCCCCCTGCCCCCCCCCTAAATCCGCCTCAGGGTTGGAATAAGTTTTGTATTGCTTATCCATACCTGTAATCGCATTTATTTAATTATCAGTAAAGTGGCAGACAGTTTATTTATTTGGGTGAAATAACACATCATGAACTGATAATTCTATAATTTCTACCTCTTTTCTGATATATCTTATAACTAACGTCATTTAAAAGTGACATTCACATACATATTCCTTTTGGAGAATGTTTACGACTAGTGTAACAAATAACGGAATTTGAATTCTTACATACTTGAATGACATAATTTGCTTATTAACTTTGAAATTATAAAATGCAACATAAAATCTATCAATAAATAAATGTTTTTTGTTGTAATAGGTACAAATTTATTCAAAGTTAACATTTTGAAAGAAGTGATTGCCTTTTTTTTCATTTTTCGGAACACCTTTCTCTTTGATAGAACTTGTAATTTAAAGATTGTAAATATTTAAATGAAATTTTGTTTTTATTTAGCCAGCATTTCCCCCTCTAGATAGAACTTGGAATTTCAAGAATTTCTTCAATTAAGAATGATGATAATACAGTTATCTCACCTGTTTTATATTATAAAAATGAACAACACACTATTACGTAAAGACTCGGTTTAGCTCGGTTTAGTATCAGTATTAAACACGTTAAAATAAATATCTTGAAATACAGGAAAAGGAAACGTTAAGTTAAAGAAAATCTTAATTATTAAGTCTCGATTCAAAACATTTTTTTTCTTCTGTATAGGTCTTTAGAAACAATAAAATAAAACTATTTTAAATTCTGATCACAGTTGAAATATTTGCTTTTAAAAATTCTTTATGACTTTAAAGCTATAAGGGTTTTCAATTGTTTACTTTTCAAATTTCGCGTGTTCTCTTCTTCGTATTTTTTTTTAAAACTGTTGTGTCTTGAGTACTATTTTTTGTCAGTTTGTCTTTTTATTTTTTAGCCATGCGGCGTTGTCAGTTAATTTACAATCTATTAGTTTAAGTGTCCCTCTGGTATCTTTCGCCCCCTTTTAGAACATCTTTGTTTCTCTTCCTCTCTAATGTCATAATATAATGATTTTTAAGAAAGCAATCATCTTAAATATTTTTGCCCAGCTAAGTTAACACAAGTTGAAGCTGATTTTTATAGTGTTCCTGCAGACTTTAAAAGTATTGTCCAAACTTTATTTGCAATTGTTCAATGTTGTTAAAACCTAACCAATTACTATGTATATAATAGCAACTAAGATTTATTTTATTATGAACATACTAAGTTAAAGTCCGAGCTTGCTCTGACGTCTGATGACCTTTTTGAAGGACCTGTTTCGACCGTTGGAAGTCAGAGCGCAGTCCATGTCGAAACCATGTAAATTGCAGATCCTGTCATCGGGAGGTCAGTGTCTATCTCAAAATCGTAAAAATAAAAACGTTTTTGAAAAAGATAAACCAAGCACCTTTCGATTCCTTATTAATTTCACTCAACACTTGTGTAACTTTTTTTGCGCACTTACCCCGTAGCTTAACGAAAGCTTTATATCTACCCAAGTTCAAATTAGAGTAATGTTTTTTTGTTGCGTTCAGTGTATCAACTAGTTTCAAATATGCCAATGTGTGGTATGCGTGCATTTTGTCAATGACTATTTCTATAAATATTTTACTTGTACAGTACGTATAAATAAGGAAACATTGGATAAATCCAGTGGGGTAAATATCTAAAAATCAAACAAGTAGAAAATGTTGAACAAAAAACTTTGTCCTTTTATATTAGGTGTGTAAATTCCCTGTTTATCTCTACTCACCCTGTGTAGATATGTGAATTCACTGTTTGGAATTACATACTAGTACGAAGGGCTTTAACTAGATTAAGTAAAAGTAGACGAGAGTACATGAATACCATCACAAGATAAATTGTTACTTCAAAAGCATACATATCTTATCTTTATCAAAAACATTGACACAATATATTGATTCATTCAAAAACGAAATTGTGATAGTAGTTTGGTTTGAACATTTAAACCAAAATAAGAAGAAATACATGCAGGAATAAAAAAGTAAAACAAAAATAAAAACTAACAAACCAACGTTAAAACAAGACGAACAAAGCATAATATATTAAAGATTTAAAGCACAAAACGTTCTTAAAAAATCTTTAAGGATTTGTTGGTCCGCAATGCTCTTCAATTTCGTACTTTGTTTGATCTTTTTCATTTTTTTGTATTCGGCTGTCATTAATCAGTCTTGTTGATTGGTGTTTTAAACGACTGTAACTGGCTCAAAAGCTCTTGTACAGTCGAATAGATGAGTCTTTTGTAGACGAAACACGCGACTAACGCACGTAATTTTGAACCTGGTATTTAAAATGTGCTTGTATCAAACTATAGTATCCAAAAACGCATATATTATCTAAATCGCATGTAAGATTCATTACTAAATCTAAGAATACTTACTTATATTTCAATATTAACTTATGTGGCATTATTGTCCACTTTGTATACCTCCAGGTCACCATTCGTTAGGAACACCTTGAAGAGGATTAATATAAACTTAAAACATATAGCTATTTTTTCTGTCGACATTTTAATGCACCAAAGGTATTTTTATTTCGATGATACTTTTTCCTTAATCCGTTTTCTATAGACCGAAATTGCGAGAATCCTGTTTTTTTTGTATCAGCTGGTGTTAGTTTTGCTGCTGTTGTGTGGATTTTGATTATGACTTGGTTCGTTGCTAGTAAACTATGGTCTTCAAGGTTTTTTTAACAGTGTTTGTTTCTATGTGTGTTGCATTGTCGGTTTTTTTTTGTTGCACTTCAGGGTTTTCCTCTTATAGTTGATGTGTTTCCCTCGGTTTTAGTTTGTAACCCAGATTTGTTTTCTGTCAATCGATTTTTGACTAATGAACAGCGGTATACTTCTGTTGCCTTAATTTACCTCTTTGGTGATTTTTTTATATATATTATGATATATCAATAGTATTTAAGGATGTATTTTTTCTACATAAGCAAATTCCTGTATCAAGTCCGGACTTATGACAGTTGTTTCAGTGCCATTTGATTTTCCGCTTTGAATTTCCCTCATAGTACAGTTTGTTTGTGATTTTACTTTTTTTCCCAGTGTTTGCTCATCAGAACTGACAATAAACTTTAGAATTAAAAATATTAAGTGAAAGAGATGCTTGATCCATTTAAACTTTTTAATATATGCCTGCTTTGTTATCAAATACCGTAATGAATAGAAGGATATTGTCTGAATACATATATATCTAGATGAAATGAAAACATACATATTCAAGATGTTAGAAAGAAGAACATTTACTATTACAAGAAGGTCCTTTAACCGGAAAATCCTTACATTGTTTGTCTCGTTTCTTTTGACACCAATACCTGAAACGACATGATCTGATTCTCTTTGGCCTTATTATGTAGGATATAAAACAGTTAAACTATTACATATATCTTTTGACTGTGATATAACAAATTTTTCTTTCCTTTTTTTGTAAATGTAGACAGTGGTATTCAATTCAGTTCAGATTATCCGGACTTTGCTATCATCAACATCAAGATATCAAGTCCAGGACTTCTATGGTTACAAAAGACTCAAGGTAGGTGTATTTTAACAATAAATGGACAAAATTAAAGTTCCTAATAATCGTATCTTATGAATTATATTCAGAAACGTTGTTTGAGTACGAAAATGACGTCATCGGATAGTACGTTTTTGTATTGCAATAAAAAAATCTAGTTTATTTTCAATAAATCATTTCAGTTGATACACAGATAAACAGGTAGAGTTGATTTCAATATATTTCTCTGGTGTTCAAAAGAGATTAACGGTGTCTTTATTAACAGGTAAAATCAGGAAGAGTCTTAGTTATCTGGCACCTTGAATATATATTCCTATATCGAATGCTAACACTAGATTAACAAAACCGACATTCTGCTAGTCTTAAAAAAAGTAAAAGAATAGGACTTTCTTATCACAAATATTAAAGATAAAATCAAATCAAACAAGAATACATTATTTCATTATTACTAAAACGTTACAATTTAATTAGTTATCATATTTGGTTAGGTGATAAAAATTAAGGTAAGTTTATTACTTGATCCTAAATTGTGCTTTACTTAATTAATCGTAACTTTTTCCAATTGAAATACCGGTAGTATGTTTAATCTATATAATATCCCACTATATTTAGCTATAAAAACTGCATAGTATGTTGGCACTGTTTTACATAACCTGTTCCAAAGATGAAAATTATTTCGATTGACTAACTGAAAAGTTATCCTGGTATCTTTAAATTGGATTTTGGAAGGTAACTCCAGTAAACCGCCTCGGACGCACGCAAAAGACTATTTTCATATTACCGACTTTTTACTCAGATTATTTTTTTCCAACAGGTTACCTTATCTGCGGTTGGACATCCTGATACTCAGTCAACCAACAGCAACGCATAATAGTAAAATCAAGCTTTTAATCGGTATTTTTTTGGAAGAAAGAGTCTGTTGGTGATTTTGGTACACGACCAAAAAAAAATCGGAAAACAATAAACTTTCCCCTCAAAGTGCACAGATGTTACGTTACGTTTGATTGTACCTTTTTTTAGTTGCTCTTACTTAAATGAGTACCAGTACCAGGATGTCTAAAAATAGATAAGTAAACTGTCGAAAAAATTTAAAATCCGAAGTCAAAAGTCTATCAATAAGGTCTCGATTGGAAGCCAGAACTGTACATTTAAACCTCGTATATGTACCTTTGTTTGACGAATTAACTCTGCCTGCTATCTGAATAAACAGCAATATATTTATGAATGTTTAATTATAGTTTTTGGTTTGACTCGACAGGAGATCGAACACATGACCACCTGCATGAATTAATATGCTAATTACAGTAAAAAGACGCAGAATATATCAAACGCATAAGTCGATAGAATACCTACAAAGCCGTGGCAAAAAAAACCCATAAATATACGAACTTGTAAACCACGTTTTTCAAACTGAACTTGAGCAACAGAAACCCGACCATAAACCTCGGGTTATCTCAGGTACTCGTGAAGGGTTAACTAGATCCTGCTGAACCTTTTTGAACACACAAGTTTGCTCATTGCATGAACAACGTTTTTAGATTATTGTTATTTTGTCCATTCCCGAACTATAATTTAACTAAAGAGTAAAAATAATCATAATATGCTATACACGTGAGATCTTTTACGATGTAAGCCCTTTATTTCAAATTCTCAGAATGTATTTGAAACTTGAATACTCTTATAAATATGAATGGAGGAATAATGAATAAAAGTGCACATTTTCTAAATGACATTTCGGTCTGATATAATTTACAAAATGTACTTTAATTATTTGAATACAGAAGGTATTAAAATGTCTAAACGTTATTAGAAATACATGTTAATGATTGTCAAAATGTCAAAAATAAATATGTTTTAAATTGCAGTTTTATAGGAACATGCTCACGTTTGAAGACTAAAATACTTTTATTGCATTATTTGACTAATTATATCACTAATCGGACCGTCGATATGTTACCGTGTTAATATGCAAGAAACTAATGATATTTTGTTCTTAAGATACTGAGAAAATTTCGTGTTCCAAAATCGGGTTTATATAATTGAGACTGATTTTTGTTACTATGATAAAAGTTACCGGTTTATGTTAATTAGTTATAGTTGAGAATATTATTGTTAGGGCATGAGAACAAAATACGACAAATGAGATGGGTTTAGATTCCCTATTTCTATTTCCATTTTGATACGATATAGCAGTGCTTACATCCCCTATTATCATTTCCTTGAATGAAAGCATCATACGTTCATTGATCCTCATTTAATATTTTTTCACAGATGACGTAGGATATGTTCTAATTGTTGCAGTCATAACTGTGTCTTCTTTTTTTCCTATGTAATATACCGCAAGTAGACATCATTGAGTTTTATACCAAATACGATGAGTACCACACGTTGGTTGAACAGGATCTGACTCCCCCCAATGCACCCTTTTCAGTATCAAAAGGGTTTGTGATTATCTTATTTCACTTTTAAGCGTTGTTATTTGTGCTCCGCTTTTTTTTGGGTTGGGTTCATGTTGCTCAGTCGTTAGTTTTCAATGTTTTGTTTTCTGGTGTCTTTTTGTCTTGTTTAGTTTATTGTCAGGCGTTATCAGCTAATTTGAACATCCCTGTGGAATCTCCCTCCTCTCTCCTTAACTGTATTTCTATATTGGAAATTTTGAAATGTATGTTTAGTACTCTCAATGCTAATTTTGTTGTTGTTGATAAATTGATAATAACCCATGAATAGTAATGAGCATCAAACGCAGAACATTTTTATATATGAGTTATTTAACATTTGTTCTTCCATAATTAAATAATCAACCTTTCAAGTCCGATTCAACGTTAACAGTTCTTAATATATTTAGTATGATTAGTACAAATAAAATGAATAAACACATTTAACATATAAAATGTGTGTGGTTTATAGTAGTATTTGCCAGGGAATTTCCTTTTTTAACGTTGCCCAATAATTTCTTTTTTCGAGTTAAACTATTTCAGTACAGCTGGACTAATTACTAAGATTATGAAATAGCTTTACCTATTCATTTAAACAATATGTTTGGGAGGAAACCCTGTTTAATTTGATAAACTATGATAAATTGTTGACAAGATGATAAATGATGACCTATGTTTAACAAAAATAAAAAGCATAAACACATGTGTAAGGAAACTTTGATTATAAATATATATATATATACGTAAACACAACAGCATTGAACAATCGTTGGTGGTAGTTGATGAAAGATCCGACTAAATAAAGCCGTTTTAGTAAATAAACAAAGACAAACCTTATAAGTAATCAACTGATTCTTTGTATTGTTCAATGTAACTTAGCGAGAGGGGACAGTTCGACTGCTGTACAGTTTGCAAAAACATCATTTAAAAATAATATGTAGTCTGACTGTACATGAAACCGCACGGTTTCAAGACTGTGTTATTCAGGAAAAAGGAGATTGGCATCTTACATTTCTTAATTATTTCTCAATATAGCTGTTGATATGTTAGATGTCTTAACAAAAATTCAAAGTTAGGCTTCATCAGAAAATAAACTCATCATAGATACCAGGACTAAATTTAATATATACGCCAGACGCGCGTTTCGTCTACAAAAGACTCGTCAGTGACGCTCGAATCCAAAAAGTTTAAAAAAAAAAAGCCAAATAAAGTACGAAGTTGAAGAGCATGCGATTCTTGCATCTGCCTTTCCAGATCTGCCGCTTCTCATAAATTTGAGGCAACAGTACTAAACAGATGTTCAAATCTCATCAATCAATAAAGAAAATACAAATGAAGGGAAGAAACAAACACAAATTTGGAAATCGTAATACTGTTATCAGTATTAATCAGCTATGCCTATTTTAACTTGACCATAATGCTCTCAAACCTTTTATACCTCTAGAGTCTAAAACTTTTCGTTACGATAATTCCAGAAGAATTTTTCATCTACCTGTTTCTTCGATAAGACACATTATTCTGAATTCAAATTAAACAGCAGTTTGCTTTTTTCCCTGTCGTCTTTATGTTTAGATGGGAGAGGTGAAAGTTTCAGTTTGATATTTTGATTTGGCGCGGTTGGTATGATAGCCAACGACCTCTTGCAGAAAGTAATATGATATGGTCAGTCACTCGTTATTTTTAACCGAGTGTCCTGGTTTACTTTTTAACAGCTGGTACGAATTATGCAGGCAAAGGTAAAAATGAAATATCGTGTGTGATTAGCATATTTTATGAAAATGTGTGTTGTTCTCATGTTTAATATTAGAGAACTGTCTTATTAATACTAACTTAAATGAAGAACTGGAATAAACCAATGGAATATTGAATATGAAAAATGCATTTCTTATGTATGTTTTAGATAATGTCCACATTTAAGTATAGAAAATATTTCTAAATATAATCCGACAAAATATATTTATAATCATCATATATGTAAATTCATCAGATAAATTATCATATAAATTATGTGTTTTTAATTACAGAATTGTGGATGCATAGTACTGTAGCACTCTAATCGTCATGTTCATTAGCATATTAATGCAAGAAATGTGTAGAAGATATCTTTTCAGCATTAACTTATAAACTCCTTTTACATGGACAAGTTTTATTATTTAAAAAATCATTTTTCAAGGATTTTTAAAGTCACGTCGACATAGCATATTCAATGTTAAACATATTTTTAATATCAATTTTGCATT
The DNA here is from genome assembly GCF_963676685.1 of Mytilus edulis. Lineage (NCBI taxonomy): Eukaryota > Metazoa > Mollusca > Bivalvia > Mytilida > Mytilidae > Mytilus > Mytilus edulis. Next base: position 31,222,432 of record NC_092345.1, on the reverse strand, counting down.
CTGATTTTTAAATAACAATTATTGCATGATTTTCACATTTCATGTCACAATAACATGGTACTAAGCATTCTACACTACTTTGCGTAGGAGGTCGGTGATTTGCTACCCTATTTTTCTACCTGACTTGAATAAATCATGACAACTTTTATGAAAGTTTACCAGGGCAGTCGGTCAACATTCAGAGATAGATTAACAATGCTTTACTAAATCACGCATAATGTAGTTCGCTTGATACATAAACTTCTCATAGAAATCAAGCAATGCTTTGCACGAAGAGGGAAAGATTAAGAAACTAGAGGCTCTAAAGAGCCTGTGTCGCTCACCTTGGTCTTTGTGAATATTAAACAAAGGAAACAGATGGATTCATGACAAATTTGTGTTTTGGTGATGGTGATGTGTTTGTACATCTTAATTTACTGAACATTCTTGCTGCTTACAATTATATCTATCTATAATAAACTTGGCCCAGTAGTTTCAGTGGAAAATGTTAGAAAAAATTTACAAATTTTATGAAAATTGTTAAAAATTTACTATAAAGGACAATAACTCCTTAGGGGGTCAATTGACCATTTTGGTCATGTTGACTTAATTTTAGGTCTTACTTTGCTGTACATAATTGCTGTTTACAGTTTATCTCCATCTATAAAAATATTCAAGATAATAACAAAAAACGGCAAAATTTCCTTAAAATTACCAATTCAGGGGCATCAACCCAACAACGGGTTGTCCGATCTAAAAATGTCAGGGCAGATAGATCTTGACCTGATAAACAATTTACCCCATATTAGATTTGCTCTAATTGCTTTGGTTTTGAAGTTATAAGCCAAAAACTGCATTTTACCCCTATGTTATATTTTTAGCCATGGTGGCCATCTTGGTTGGTTGGCAGGGTCACCGCACACATTTTTGTAAACTAGATACACCAATAATGATTGTGGCCAAGTTTGGATTAATTTGGCCTAGTAGTTTCAGAGGAGAAGATTTTTGTAAAAGATTACTAAGATTTACGAAAAATTGTTAAAAATTGACTATAAAGGGCAATAACTCCTAAAGGGGTCAACTGACCAATATTTCGGTCATGTTGACTTATTTGTAAATCTTACTTTGCTGAACATTATTGCTGTTTACCAGATAATAACCAAAAACAGCAAAATTTCCTTAAAATTACCAATTCAGGGGCAGCAACCCAACAACGGGTTGTCCGATTCATCTGAAAATTTCAGGGCAGATAGATCTTGACCTTATAAACAATTATACCACATGTCAGATTTGCTCTAAATGCTTTGGTTTTTGAGTTATAAGCCAAAAACTGCATTTCACCCCTATGTTCTATTTTTAGCCATGGCAGCCATCTTGTTTGGTTGGCCGGGTGAGCTAAAAAAGCTATGTTATTGGTCAGAATAATACCCTCCATCAAATGATGCGTTGGGTTGCGCTTTCAGCATCTTCTTACTTGAAAAAATACTGTTAAATGACTTTTCAGACAAATAACATTAGCAATACATTTTTACATCAAAATATTCTATCCCTGTGTTCATTACTGAAATAAAAATTTGCTTCTGAATACATTGAAAGAATTTGAATCTGAATACATTGAAACACGATATGTAATCGGGATAATACAACATATAATTTTAAACACGATGGCGAAAAGGACATCTTCAACTCATAGACAAGATGAACTATTTAGATATCATGCAAATATGTGTGCTGTTAGTTGGTAAAAATAAAACAGTCTTTTGTAGACGAAACGCGCGTCTAACTTGCACAATTTTAAGCTGGTATCTAGAATGAGCTTATTCACTAATTGATTGGTATTTTGTTTTAAGTCATGAATATGCCAGTTGTCATACATTCGTATATTGCGAGGGACTTTCCTTTTTGAATTTTCTTTGGAGTTCAGTATTTTTGTTATTTTACTTTTAAGTGAAGATCAAATATAGATATTTAGATATAAATTGGCGCTGAGTCTTTAGGTTGGTGTCTCATTGACGTATATGTTTTTTTTAATATAATTTGAAATGGTCACTCAATTGAGTTATTTCTACTAAATATATAATAACTTAGATAGCAACACTTTTGTGCAAGTTCAACATTCAAGATGTTTTGCTGCATGTCTTCTGTTTAACTGCTTCGTGTTGTGTTTGACATTACGATTTCTTCTTTTCCATTAATAACTACGTGAAAATTTGAACATTGATCATTTTGTTGCTCTGTTTTACTCCTCAAATTCGTACAAAATTGAACATTGAATAGTTTTGCTGTTCGGTTTAGACACTTGTGGCTTTATACTCTCAACTATTTTATATCTATTTCTTCACAACTTTTGGTTTCAAACGTTCCTGATAACGGTTATTCGAGCAAGGTACGCATGCTCTCAGAAACCTCATCACACGTCATTTAAATAGCAAGTGTTTTTAATCGTAATTCTATATGTTTAACAACTTTAGAAGTTGGCGGAAAACAGTAGCGAATATGTACCATATATGTTTTTCCTGGATGGATTCAAAATCATGTCCAATGATACAATCTCTTTTTCTTTTATTCCTAATAAAAACACAGTCATGTCTTATTATCAATTATAAACTCATCATAGAAACCAGGATTTAAAATGTGTACGCCAGACGCTTGTTTCGTCTACAATAGATTCGAGCAAGGAACGCATGCTCTCAGAAACTCATCACACGTTATTTAAATAGCAAGTGATTTTAATTGTTATCCTATATGTTTAACAGCTTTAGAATTTGGCGGAAAACAGTAGCGAATATGTACCATATATGTTTTTCAATGATACAATCTCTTTTTCTTTTTATAAAAACACAGTCATGTCTAATTATCAATAATCTCATCATAGAAACCAGGATTAAAAATGTGTACGCCAGACGCTTGTTTCGTCTACAATAGATTCGAGCAAGGAACGCATGCTCTCAGAAACCTCATCACACGTTATATAAATAGCAAGTGATTTTAATTGTTATCCTATATGTTTAACAGCTTTAGAATTTGGCGGAAAACAGTAGCGAATATGTACCATATATGTTTTTCAATGATACAATCTCTTTTTCTTTTTATAAAAACACAGTCATGTCTAATTATCAATAATCTCATCATAGAAACCAGGATTAAAAATGTGTACGCCAGACGCTTGTTTTGTCTATAAAAGATTCGCCAATTACGTTCGAATAGAATAATTTAGAAAGTGAAAATTAAAGTATGAATTTGATAAGCATTGATGATCCAAAATTCCAAAACCTTTTTCCAAATACAACCAAGGTAATCTATTTCTGGGATAGAAAATCATAAGATTTTCGAAATTTTCAAGTTTTGTAAACAGTTAAACAGGTCTATCAGTTTGAATGTCCCTCTGCATGGTGTCTTTCGTCCCTCTTTTAAGTTATAATTATGACGATATCAATGAGTATGAACATTATTAAGTCTACAACTTTCACGTAAGAAATCAAAAAAGGAAGGGTAAGTATATGTTAATTAGCCTAAGTTTCTGGAATAACAAAACACACCAAAATAGCTTCTTAATTGTTATTAAATCTAAATTACTATTCTTCCACATACGCAAGCAATTGAACATATACGTATGCACATATGACTTTTTCATTCATGTGGAAGTAAACATGTTATAATGTATATCAAACTCGATTAGTTCATCAAACATCCCAATGTTATTATGTCAATTCAATGCATATGACAAGATCTTATCATTTTAATAAATTTACAAGTATATATCAAATGTAATTTTCACAGAGTCAAAATGTCAAAAACATCAAACGAGATATCATCATCAATCAAACTCATCAAAGAAGGTACAGACGGGATAATTTACTTAAATTTTTACTTTATTAAAGTTGGAGGGTATTTTGAGGTGACAGATTACCAGAAAATCCTAATATCTATTAAAATTGTAGGGATACAAATTGAATTGCGCTTTTTAAAAAGCGAAGTAAATGATAATTAATGATTTTTATATCGACTTCAGTTCGTTACTATGGATTACCCGTTGAGAGCCTCTGTTACATTTTAGGAGTTGTCTGGTAGACTGGGTGGTGGATTGGTCTATTGAGTCGAGGGTTATTTACCTGCTGAAGGTATTCAGACGAACATATCATCAGTTGCTGGGATAAAATTTATTTAAATTAATGAAATAATTCATGCTTTTTAACTGAAAATATTGTATCGGAGTTTAAAATTTGACGAATCATAAGCTTCTGTATCAAGATATGCAACGTATCTAAACATTTAAGTTGGTTTTACCACTACATATATATAAATATTCCACTACTCTCAATACTTTATCATCATGAATAACGTTTATGTTGTTTTGGAACATTATTTTTATTATGTTATTAAATGTTTTGACAACGCAATGAACAAACATATTGTTTTGTTTAGTTTGTTTTTTTTTCTTGTCCCAATTCAAGTTAAGATGGGGTTGGCGCCATCAAACAATAAATGTTGTATATGCCTGTCACAAGTCAAGAACTTTTAATTCAGTTGTTATCATTTGTTGCTATATATTATCATTATTTTAAACATAAATAAGGATAAAAGAGGGACGAAAGATACCAAAGGGACAGTCAAACTCATAAATCTAAAACAAACTGACAACGCCATGGCTAAAAATGAAAAAGACAAACAGAAAAACAATAGTACACACGACACAACATAGAAAACTAAAGAATAAACAACACGAACCCCACCAAAAACTAGGGGTGATCTCAGGTGCTCCGGAAGGGTAAACATGTGGCACCCGTCGTGTTGCATGATAATAGTTTTCTTGTTTGAATTGTTATACTTTCGTCATTTCATGGTGTTTGGGTGACTTTGTGGTATGGGTTTAGCTCATTGCTGAAGTAAAGCCGTTACTAGTTAAAAGATACTGTTGAAAGTTCAATGAAAGAGAACAATTATTATTCGTTGTGACAGTAATTGATAAACAGCATTTATCGATTGCAGCTGCAAAGCAAAGTTTAAGGGACCACAGTTAAACGTCTGCCATGTCATTCTCGTTTTCTTGTTATGTCCATGTTGCTCAGGTATTTTGTTTTTCTAAATATTGTGTAGTAGATTGTGGTTTATCTTTTCATTGTTTGTGATTTTTTCCATGGTGTTTGTTGTTTGTTTTCATATGATACTTTGGCTATTTATAATTTCTTTTATTTTCATTTGATATCTGCTACCTTTTTCAATTAATCAAAGACATCACGATATCATGGCGAACATTTAGTGTTGTTTTTTTCTCAAAAGAAATATGGACAATGGTAGGATTTACAATAAAATACGTTTAAAGTACATTTGCTTTAAACTAGTAAGGACTTTTAGTGCATTTATTTTCCCTAATTTTTCAACTGTAAGTATACTATATTGAATCAAGAGTATGGTCAATGAGTGCCATTGATTTAATAAATGTCGATTTCTCACGAAGTCATTCACGTATAAACAAATATTAAACATAATTATACTTAAATTTAGTATCTAAATTTATTTCATAATACGCCACCGACTGTTTTCCAAAATTCAACAAATATAACAATTTACACATTTAAATATTATTATTAAGGATAATCCTGAAGGGTAATTGTAGTGTTTACAAAAATGTATTGAGTTCAGGATTACTCAAGATCTGACATCATTCAAGTATAACATGACACTGATTATATCATTGTTCTAAGTCTTATGTATGTTTGACAAAGATGGTGTATTAGGTCGCCATGATTTTATAATGTTTTACTAATATGTATATATATAGAAAATTTAAATAGTACGATGTAAATAGATTGTGTTGTTTTATTTTTCGACTATATAATAAAAGAAGTTTTCAAATAAATAATAAAACTAGGATTAAAGGTTGAAAAACAATACATTTATTTAAACTTATTGCCGCAGTTGATAAGACTGGGAAATACGATTGAACTTTTTTCATTCCGAATTGTGACAAAACGTTTCAATGATATATTGATGCATGCTCTATAATAAGCAGTCTGAATTTTACCGGACAATCAACAGCAGTGCATATTGTTTATGTTTGTAAAGCCTTCTTCTTTAAAACAGTGTTAGACTAATAAATAAATGGTATCAATATTTGTTCAAAATATTTTACATTAAAAATTATATGTATTATTTTACTAGACTGCTATTTAACTGATTATTTTTCTACACTCTGGAACACGACAATACTGACAACGTATATTGAAAATAAACCTGCAATACGATGTACATATTAAAACATGTCCTATGCGACTAACAAGTGTTGTGAGCTGTTAGTTGTACAATGTAAGTATTGCTCTCGAAATTCACGTGGCAGAATCTAGTCCCAACAGGATATGTATGTATGTAGCATAGAAAGTAGACGATAAAATTTGTCATCATAACTTTTTTCAGCCAAAAATAGTATTGCACTTAGTTTTAGAATGCAACCATTCTGCACTATCATTGTATACTCTCTTGACATTCACGAAGAAAGTCTTTATTGGAATTTTTCTAAGATAGTCTTTCTTTAGAAAAACTGCAGACAGCTGGTTATTTTTCTAATCAAACTTTGATAAATATGGTACAAACACTATTGGGAATCAAAGCCACAATTATCATATCTTTTTAAAGACAATCATTAGTTTTAAAAAGTATACAAAGTAACATGACATTGCAACTTTGAAACATTTTCTGTGGGACTTTTTAAAGATTTATTGTTTTATACATATTGTTTTATACATATTGTTTTATATATATTGTTTTATATATATTTCTAGTATTTAACGATTAGTATATTTCGTAAACATCACAGAAAAAAACAGTGGAATAAATAAGAATTTGTATTTTTCTATTTCTATGTCTGGATTATATGAATAATTATGTAATTAATTAATAAATTTCGGGGGGTGGGGGTGGGCGGATGATACCTATTTGGGGTGGGGTGGGGAGCAAAATAGTGCTCTAAAAGTTTTTGTTGCGAGGGGAATCAATATAATTTTCCCTGAAGTCTCTAATTTAATGTAAACAATTGATTTTTAAAAATTCAAAAGGTATACAATATCACAAACACTTTTCTATCACTGATCCTAATAGAAGTCCATATTTGTATTGTTTGCAAGAGTATTATTGAATCGGATCAAGTATCAAGGAATGTTCTTTTCACAATATACAATAAAAATTAAATATGAAAATTAAATATAAACACTTATCTCAAGCATGTATAAACCTTTCGAATATTTCGATTATTTGCAGAGTCGAGTGTGATATACTACTACAAACCAGATTATAGCCTTAATAACTTGTCATAAACTATAAAAATTAATCTATATCAAACTTTAATCAGATTAATGGGAGATTAAAACTTTCAATGATAAATGTAATAAGTTATAGGTCTATTGTTTCGTCAACTTGGGTGTGCTACATGTACAAGTAGTTGGTCAGTCAAAAAGTTAATTCCGAATTCAAAAAAAGAAACAAATTCTTTTAATTTATTTTTGAAACTTTTGGCACAGTTTGTTTTAAATGGATCACCGAAGTACATAATAGATCATGCAATAGTTTAAGATTGGATTACAATACAAAAAGTCACATAACATGTGGATTAAACAAGCCTGACAAAACATTTCCAGAACAGAACTTTCTCACGGAATAATGTGAATTGTTTTTGAAAGTTGAAGAAGTTGAAAAGTGGTTTTGAACATGGCTTTATCTATGGGAACGTTAGAATATAAACAGTTTATGCAATATGACAGGCTTGTTTTCTTTGTTGAAACTGACGATGAATATAATTTTGAAGACGGGAGCTCTACGTCCACGTATATACCAGAAAATGCAACTGATGACACAGGTCAGTCTGAATTTTGATTTTGTTTGAACTTTTTTTCTGTCTCTTTATACATTGTTTGAGAATAACTAACAGATCCTTACACTTTCTCCGTGGCCTTTAAGTAAGCATACTGAAATTTCAAACTATCCAGCAGGATTTCAATGTTTTCTTCATACAAATATATTTTAAAGACGTATACGTGGTCAAATGAAACAAACACTCTATTCTGCACTACAGAGATCAGCACAATTTTATTTTAAACTAAAAGTATAAATTCTACTATTCTTAAGAAACATGTCATTTTATTAAAAAAAAAATGTTGATTCTCTTATTCGTCTCAACTCGGCCGATTCCGTACCCTCATCTAGATAGATAGAAGGAGAGTTGCGGATTCTACCGAGGATTGCCGAATATTGATTTTCTGTGTCACATACTGTGTGTTGAACAGCGTTTGCTTTAAATGAAAGTTCGAATCATTCATATCGCTTATTCCAGCTACACATACAGTACTAATGCCAGTATCATGAAACTAAATTCATCTTGTTTAGATATATTAACAAAAGATGGAACTATATCATTTAAATTACAAAAGAGTATAATTCTATTAAATTCTAACGCTTTACATTTAATGAGGAAATAACTTTTCATCATTTCATTCATTACGACGGAATTGTGTATGTATTAGATACACCTTGAGGGCGTTAGTCTGAGTTGGTGAATTGCACCAAGAGATCAGTATAGTATTTTCAATGTAGAATGATAATTTTCAATCATTCAGGAAAGGGTCTTTTAGCGATTTGACCATGATATGTTTTTGAAAATAAAATGGAAAATGGAAATGAGGAATCATTCAAAGAGGCAACAACCAGAAAAAAGAACAGAAAACAGCCCATGACTACCAAGGGTCTCCAACACAGGGAGAAAATCTCACTCCCGTAGGTGGGCTTCAGCTGGACCCTAAACACAAATAAGTATTAGTTCAGTGGATTTGAACGCTACACTAATCTCCGAAACATATTATAAATGAATCAAAATTTTAAAAGCATACACAACTCAAAAATGACAATGGCTCCTGACTATGGACAGGCCTCAGATATGCGGCGGGGTTTCACATGTGTAGTGAGCCTTATACCTCAAGCCATAATACATGCAGGTTATCCAATTCAATAAAAAAAAAACCAGTTTTTTTTAAATATTTATTGTCATATAAACTCTGAACAATAAGTTTGTGACAAATACTATAAACATATACAAAATACATTTCACAAACAAAACCATAGGAAAACATTAGTCATAAAACATAAAAAGTAAAAATGCAAAACACTCTATCTATATGATATAAAACTATATTTATATAAATAAATCAAGAGTCCCCTGTCCTCAGTTTTAATGCCTGTTTAAAAAAAGGACCCTAAGCTTTCTACTTCATTTGAGGTTGATGGGCAAAAAAGATATTTAATTTTCTCATTTTCTTGCTAGGACATTAAATCTAATGACATCGTGGTGTAAATATAAATATTTAACCTGCACTAAGCGTGTGAAGGAATGCGTTATGTGATAAAATAAAAGCATTGTCCTCACAAATATCGGGACATAGTATTTAATGCATACAGTTTGTATACAGAAAAATCATAAGCAATTATTGCCGTAAAAGGACGAAATTGTAATGTATACATGTATACTAAAAGTTATTATAGTTACAATGTAATTAACTCTTTACTACATGCTTAATTTGTATGACAGTTTGTCGAATTGTTAGAAAGGATTTATTAATATTAATCTTTTCAAATTCACGTACAATTTATGTTTTTTTCTGTGTTGTATCCATAGAAATTTTCAATTCTATTAGGGATTTACAGTAATGATTTAAATGTCAATAATCATTATAACATAAGAATGTACATTTCTGAGATTAATGCTTCTAATTTCGTTTCGAGAAATTGCACTAAATAAACATAACGGACAGATTTTATTCTACTTAAATATGTCATCTATTATTATGTTCTTTTCAATAGCTGTCACTTTCAAATGAGAATGTGTATAAATCACCGTATAATTAAAATAGGTAAATTACATGTGATCGGATTTCATCATTTACTAAACATTTTAAAGCAGGTATTACGTTTGATTAATGTTTTACTTTTACAATAAGATCTACATTTATTGAAGCTATTAGCGAGTAGTTCCAACGATGTTATACAATCTTAAACGACAGAGAAACACTACACGGGAATTATATTTCACGACAATCATGTGACCGCCAGGATTATTTTTAAACATTTCTCTTCATTTTTAAAGATTTCAGTTATGATAACATATTAAATATGCGCAGTAAGATACATGCATAAATCTTGTAGATGCATAATTTAATATCTTTTTCAAATATGCTTTCTGTTCATTTTTTTTTTTCATGTATGTGGAGATCATATGTTCATTTTTGGTTCTCAATGCTCTTCATCTTCGAACTTTATTTGGCCTTTTTAGCTTTTTTAAAAGAATCGAGCGTCACTGATAAGTCATTTTTCCCCCTTTTTTGACATGGAGGTGCCAGTTTTTTTGTTTTTTTTTTCGACTTGAGGGTTTGAATGTCCCTTTGGTACCTTTTATCTCTCTTTGTCAAACACAAGCTTTGATTTATAATGTACCGAAGAAAAAGACAACGTTGAAGTTTATTTCCCCAAAAAATATCAGAAACTTTTTTTAATTTTATTTTTAAGAGGAGGATTTATTCCACAGTATTCTATTTTCACTTTTTGCTTTGCCGGCTTATCTATTAAAATTTATGATTTATTATGTACACACATATTTCATGCAGTTTGTGGTGTGAGCATATTCATTTTAATCCTATAAGGCTTTACAAGGCAGGAATATTCTTTTTTGAGATTCTTCATACATCTGCATCATATGGGTGCATCAACAAACATAGGAAATAAATTGCATAATAACTGACTCATCTTCAAAAATAATCAATATAAATTAAAAAAATATATATTTAAGAGTACTAGTATATATATGTATACCTAAGCATATTTATACAATATCACCACATATATGTCTAAGACAAATGTTTTCAAACCAAATCATGCATGTGGTCACAAATAAAAATAAAGAAGTACATGTGACATGCAGGATAGTGTTTGTGCCGCGATATAGAAACCGTGTAATTTATTATCATATATGTCGTGCCTTGAGTATACAATTTGATATCAACTTGTTTTATGACGTAATAAATTTTCAAAAAAAAAACCTGATGTAAATCTCTCTTCGTTGCAAAAGAATTTGTCGAGATGTTTAAGAATTCTACCGTAAATTATAAACTTAACAAAAAGCCTTACAGATAAGACGGAAATTTATCGAATGTTTTCCGTTTTTTCTTTTCTTGACCTGATCGAACTCTGTCAATTTCAACAATACCACACCTACACTGAACGCTTCGCTTCGTAATCAAGTTCTGAATATATTGGTCCATATTTAACAAGAAATGAATTAATGAATGAATGTTTCACAGTTGTACTTTTAATTCATTTAGTATTTCAAAAAAAAAAGTTTTTTATAGAGATTCTGTGTCTCAATCCTGTGTGGTCTTGTTTATTTGGGACTTCGGGTGTGGCCCAAATTAATTAGTTCACGAAGAAAAAAATAATTCATAAGATGCTTATTTGTAAAGTGTATTGAAATACATGTACATGTATATTACAGATTGTCGTGTTTAATCAGTTGCAAGTTTAGGGGATTATAAAATGCATAATTTGGGCGAAAAGTTTAATACTATATCATGATTGAGTAATAATAATATTTGAGACTTTTACAATGCCTTTTGGCTGAAAGGAGTGTATTTGGGCGATCACGATTAAGTTCCAAAAATGTTTTATACGTCATTGTTTTTTTCGTTCTGTTCATTGATTTAGCCAAACGTTTATCAGGGTTTATAGACTCCCAACCCATTATTTTTAATTTACCTAGGAGTTCGGTATTTTTGCTTATATACTTTTTTATGGGCAACGTTGGAAGTTTTTAACTACCTTGACTGGCTATACAGCCCTTGTACGGTCTTTTTTTCTACGGTACATAAATGTAGTGTTATACATATATCAGAAATTACTTCAGATAAAATAGTATGTTCCAAATAGTTTGAACATGCAAACTACATATGTTCGCGTTGTAATACAACCATTTCATGTGCACTCCAATAAAAATAAGTGCCTTTATATACTCTTGCAGCTTTTGCTGTAATTCATAACTATACATCTTCGCTAGCTAGTGGTTATTAATGATAAATAAAGAAGGCACAAAAGGAACTGTACTCCATTGCAACCGATTGTGATAGATCATGGTTCTTGCATGCAAATGGACGATTACATTGCAATACAAAATAAAATATGCAGTACAGGTCTCCTTAAATTTAATACTTTCTTTTTTATCAAAACACCACCAAAATGTGTTCCATATCTTCCAAATTCGGACAAATTATTTTAAATAGTATGATATTCACAGCTCCAAAACATGAGTCCAAAATTTCAAGTGAAACTATTCAATACCCAAAAGTCCGTATTTTTTTAAGAGAGACACAGCACTTCATTATACTTTCTAATATGATAATTGATATACAACAAACTTATTATGACTTAACATATTATGACTTAAATTCAAATTTCCTTATCTATTTTTAGTAACAGAACATAAAAAAACTACCTAGAAGCAAGAGGACGAAAAGTACAATAATTTGTGGTATAACTCTAGCGACTTATGAGGTTATGAAGCTCACGAAATTGACACTTTAAATAGTAATTTGAAGCTTTGTATGGACAAATAAGAATCAACGGTATTTTTTCGATGTTTGACAAATCTGTTTAAAGATACAAATCAAACTAAAGAAAATCCAAATAATGCTGGAATCTGATTTAGAATTACTTGAATAATATGTTGGTACAGATGACCTATGATCTCCCTGGTATTATAAGAAACCCAACTGTCCTGAAGGAGCAAATTTGTTGTCTTTCAATTATAGTAATATTTATTTTAGTGTATAAATATACCCGATGAGAGTTTGTACGCTTTGTTTATTGTTTATTTTATAATTAGTATTGTTTACTTTTACTTCTGTCCGAAGTGTTTCCTTTTTAAACAAACAATGACACCGCGTTGCATTTATTTGATAACTTATTTCTTTACCGTAGATCATTGTCCTAAGCCAGAAAAGTATATTTGGAAGGTAAATTGAAAATACTTGGATTAAATACCTCATACATGTATCTCATCTTGAATAAACTTTTTAACGATATAAACTGTTTGTTTGAGATCTGAATCTTTGCTAATCATTTAATGAGTTATTTGACAGTCATACTAATGTTATATCATAATGATTGTACATTTGTTTGTAAGACCAACGGCTCTCTTCACACAAAATCTTACGAATATAAATACTCGCATTAAGGTTATAAACATTTCATTAAAGATAATGATCAAACTTAATCCTTAATTAATTTTCCATTTTTAGATGGTGATGTTCCTTTGGCACCATCTTACGGTGTTTATATTTCACAACTTGTTCGCTATGCCCGTGTCTGTTGTGACGTTTTTGATTTTAACGAACGCAACCTATGTATTACTGGTAAATTATTAAACCAGGGATATCGTTACCATAAATTACTTAAAACTTTTACTAAATTTTTCCATAGATATAAAGATTTGGTTTTGAAGTTTGGTTGTACCTGTAGAAAACTTATTTCAAACGGGATAGCACATCCTCATTTTTACGGAAATGTTGTTAACCGTGCCCGGAAATTTAGAAATGATCCATGTAAACTTGTCGCTCCTTTAAAATAAACTTATTTTAAAGGGTTACCTATTCAACACTGTAATAAGATCATTGAATATTGTTTTTATTGGTATAGATATTGATTTTGTTATCAGTAAATTAAAAGCTAACTAAATATTACTAGTATGTTATATGCATATACACATTCATGGATCTATAATCTGTCGATACCTGTAACTTGGCATTGCACATGGTCATGTTTTTCTCTGGCTGTTTATGACGTCTTTACACTAAATCTATTGGATGTTGGATGTGTACGGATTGATAGTTTAGTCTTAGATGCATGATTTTTTTTATTAGTTGTTAGTGGCTTTGAACTAGCTGTCAGATAACTGCGAGAACTCTCAGATCTGTTCATTGTGTCTTTTTGTGTCGGGATGTATAAGTACCGGGCCACGTCCACTTGTATTTTTGTCCATCTGATGAGTTAAGCTTTTTTCAACTGATTTTTATAGTTCGTTCTTATGTTGTACTGTTATACCACTGTCCCAGGTTAGGGGAGGGTTGGGATCCCGCTAACATGTTTAACCCCGCCACATTATTTATGTATGTGCCTGTCCCAAGTCAGGAGCCTGTAATTCAGTGGTTGTCGTTTGTTTATGTGTTACATATTTGTTTTTCGTTCATTTTTTTTACTTAAATAAGGCCGTTAGTTTTCTCGTTTGAATTGTTTTACATTGTCTTATCGGGGCCTTTTATAGCTGACTATGCAGTATGGGCTTTGCTCATTGTTAAAGGCTGTACGGTGACCTATAGTTGTTAATGTCTGTGTCATTTTGGTCTTTTGTGGATAGTTGTCTCATTGGCAATCATACCACATCTTCTTTTTTAATACATTGTAAGCCGAACAGGGCGAAATAATTTGTACTTGCTACAGTTATCAATAAAAACTAGATGGCAAAGCGACAGTAACCCAACCATTTCATTTCTAGAGGTCACATTGGAAACTTTTTCAATACGATGTAAACATTTCTTGTAATGCCTATTTATATTTTCCACAATCAATTGTTATCAATCAACCAATCAATCTGAAACGGGTATACTATAAATGACCAAAGACAGATTGCGTTATATTTTGGCGGAAATATTCAGTTTTTCAACATATATTATAAATAAGAATTACAATATTAGAAAGGTGCTTCATACATTTTCTATAAGCCTACAGCAGCTATGGAAAAAAATTGTATATTTAATAGATAACAACTAACCTAAAAACAGAACGAGAAGCAATAACTGAGTTATTTACTGTACAAAATAAATCTAATCAAATAACATTTTTGCTATCGGTGTGTAAAGATGAAGAAATTTCACGTCGTAAAATAATATTTAAAAATTGCGTGTTAAGTTCAAAAGTTGACATAAATGGATATCTAATAATGATATGTTATGATTAAATATTTATTTGATTTGTGTCTCATTTTGAGTTGATATAAGACATGATCACTAGATTATAACTATGTCAGTAAGTTCTTATCTACTAAATCTACATATTACCGTACAACCACAAAATTATCAACCAATATGAAAGTATGCTTAAAGACAGATAAATTTATCATTCTGAATTTATTTTTCGATAAAAATTCTCGTAAAGATTTTATGATACTAAATAAAGGGTCTTATTTGTTTTCATAAAATATTCTTCCTTTTACATATGACAAGAGTATTTATCTTATGACAAAGCTCATTACAATTTTGTGTGAATAAACATCAGTTTAATACTAAAATGTTCTATGCTTTGTGCATAATTGTGGGTATCCTCAATTTGATTAAATTCGAACGAAAAATATATAAACAATATTACTATAAAAGGAAAACAGGAATAACAAAAAATATTGGACTATAGAACCGAATAAACAAAAAAAACAACCAACTGATCCGACGAAATAAATGTAAAAAAAAAACCCAACGAAAAGCACTTGGTACAGGTAGCCTAACTTTGTACAGACAACAATTTTGGTGTGGGCATAACCAACCATGACAGAGAAGATAAACGACAACGAACACCGAGACAGCAACCAAATGTCTAAGACATTAATGCTGTGTTCACACGTAATTCGAATTCGATTCGCATTAACTAATTCGAATTAGTTTAATTCGCATTCGAAACGTTTTACGTCCTAACGTCAATTCTAATTCGAATTACAATGCGCGTCAAATCGCTTTAGTGTCCTAACGACGTAAACTTTTAACTAACAAAAACGTATTTCTAATGCGAATTGGTTAATTCGAATTAGCCAAATGAATTCGAATCAATTCGAATTAAAACAGAAGAGTGTGTGAACGCGATTAGCGAATGACAGGTCTTCAATACCAAATAGGTGTTTTACATCATTAGCCTTAACATGCATGGAATATTTGCAACTGGACATTAAGCAAATAAAAATGCATACAGTGTTTCAAGCTGTAGATCGTTCCGACTTTATAAAAGTTGTGAATATATTCAAGATCTGCTTTCAACTCCAAAATTCTCCAATTGACTAACTAACTTTAAAAATAACATAAACCCCCTTTTTTATTTTAATTAGTCAACAAACAAAATGTACATGAAAAATAACAATAAATAAGGCTGTTTAAGATTAATTTTACTTTTATTCCATCTTCTGTTTGATGGAACCGTTGACGTTTAACCTTTAAGCATCGTAATTTGTATCATTTCTATTCATAAGTATAACTTACACGTAACACAATTCTCGTTAAGTAGGTCAAACAAAACGTAGATATGTAATCTGTTTAGTTTTTTAATTCAATAAATCGTATAATGCTTAAAGATTGAATGTGACAAGAAAGCAAAAACAAAGCCTCTTTTGTAGTGTTGCGTATCGGTTCAACTTGAACCGTTTATAAAAGTTTTATATAGGTTGAATAGTGTTATCATGTTTCTTTTAAACATGTATTTGTTTTATGAGTATTAAGCATGTTAAGGTAAGTGAATATAACATACATTTTATGATATTGTTGAGATTCGAGATTTTTAAAAACAAACTTCGGTAAAAGATTCATTTAAGATAAATAACGAGAGGACATTGATCATCATATCATAAGTAAAGAACAGATGCTTTAATATAAAGTTAAATACAGCCACCTTGCAGAATATGTTCCATGACTCATTCTAAAATTCGTGGGGTCTGGGACAATATGTGATGGTTTGGCAACACACTTTTAGGAATTTTGAATTTCAATGCTCTTCAACTTTGTACTTTATTTTGCTTTTTTTTTATAACTTTTTGGATTCGAGCGTCACTGATGAGTCTTTTGTAGACGAAACGCACGTCTGGCGTATATAAAAAATTTAGTCCTGGTATCTATGATGAGTTTATTAATTGCAGGCTTCAATTAAAAGTTACTCAAAAAGAAATAAATTGTTTGAAAAAAGAAATGATTATAGCAAAACTGTTTTTGCTGCAAGTCAAAAGTAACAATATCCCACCATTCACCCCAAAAAAGGAACAGAAGTTCTTCTTTTTTGTTGTTGTTAAGTATCTGATCATCTTTTTAATACTTTCAAGCGAAACACTGCAATATATCATAAGCATAACGTTGAAGAACTAGTGGTTGGTAGTAGAAGCTTACTACTAATTATTTATTTAAAAAACTTATTTACATCATGATAGTCAGAACACACGATTATCGATATATATATATATAGTTGGGCACATGGTTAGAATACTTTTATAGAACAAAATCGGCAATCGTATGGGAACCAACTATGCTCCTATCAGTCTTGTCGACTTGTGTTTTTCCTATCCATAGTATAAACGAACTAACACTTCGCCATTTTGAAAATTGATCTGGTTTTAATCTAACATTTAGCATCGTTTATTGCCTTTATTGTAACCAAAACGCAGTCTATCATTATGACTTAGCGAAAACTGGAAAAACGGAATATACAAATATAAAAGTACATTTGCAAAATATACGATAAATATCGACAACATTTACCCTTGCACTTTCCATATATTTGCAATTTATAGAGTTAAATGAAAAGCAGATGAATTGATAATTTAACAATGAGATTAACTGCACTAAAGGGGTATGTTGAAAGCATACTGTCAGTGTGGTCGTAATTACTTGTATACCACACGTATAACATGTTTTTTTTTGGAAATATAATAGTATTTTAACCGTCGTTGTTCGCCTTTTATAATCATTTGATGGATGAATAATACAAATTTAAAACTTTAAATAGAATTATATCTACTACATCTTGTAAAATTTTTAATTAAGTGCTTGACTCAAATAAATTTCTATAACAAGGTTGTTAACAACAATCAAACATGGTTTTGGATTTTCTTTCTTTTTTAACTTTTATGTCGCTTGACTTCAAATTTTGCATAGAAAATTAATACAACCAGAGACATAAAATAATTGTATCATATATCTCTGATACAACGTATTAATACCTTTTGAGTAGTGTGACCATATTTGGAAAATTAAAAAATGTAAAGTACTCAAGTCAATATCTTCATCAATATACAGTCAAACCTGCTTGTGAGACCACCTGTATTAAGCAAAAACCTGTGTTAAAAGACCACCAATTTTAGACACCTCTGTAGTACATTCGATATAAATTGAATCTCTATTTAAGACCACCTGTCTTATGAGACCACGTTTTTGCTCTCCTTTAAGGGGTTTCTTTAAACAGGTTTGACTGTATTATAATAGTATATATATTGTACAAAGCTTGACAATGAATTCTTGACGACAAAAATCTGAGTAACACTAGTCATACTGTATTGCAACACTAAACAATTAGATGTTGAGACGCCCTATACACTCTTCGTTATATTGGTATATTTAAGGATAATAAAATTATATGACACAACATACAGAAACACAGGCTTTAACGGGTCACAATAATGTTAGGATATATTGATTGACCCGTTTTCCAATTATTTACATGTCAATATTTGAACAGTTTTCCACTCAATAATTGTAGCAATATTCAGTACACTTCCTGATAATAAATCCTCTAAAGGAATATTGTTCTAAAAACACGAGAGGTTTTATAGCATTGTAAGATGTTTATAACCTTATTCTTGTGTCTATATCGTTATTTAATACTTTATAGCAGTACGGGGTAGGCATTTACAACGCCATATTTCCTAAGATCAAAGCAGATCATTTAGATGTTTTATTCAACGGCAATTTCACTTGAATGAAAAAGTCTTTTTGTGTGAATGAGTCTTTTCAAATTGTGAAATATTTTGCAGATTATCATTAATAATGTATTCTATGTCGACAATTTGAATTGAATTTTGATACATATTTAGTAAGTATAAAACCATTCAGGTGAATGGAAATCGTACTTCTAATATCCTTCATTGACATCTAAGTATAGTCTTTCATATATTTTGCCGTCAATTTGAAGGTTGTTTTTCTAACTTTGTATATCAGTAAAATGCTAATCTTTACCTCAAAAAGATAACAAATCGCTTAGTGCGTCTAAAAAATCGATTAAGACAATTATATTGTCTCCAATGTTGCTAACATGTGTACCACGTCATACAGTTGTGGTCTGTTAGTTGTATGCTTTATTACTTTGCTAACTTACAAGTTTGGTAGACGTCCATTTGGTAAAAGAGGTAAAATCGAGTTTGTTTTTTCCGAATGTCAACTTTTAAACAATTCAAAATAATCGACCATGTCCAGAGACTTTAACCAACCTTAAAAGTTTTAAATTGGCTGACTCTTGAAAAATATTCCTTTGTTTTCCAATATTTTCTTTACTTTTATTAAATGCAATTCGGTTTTTTCCATTTCTAGTCACTCCCATTAAATACCTCGATACACCTATAAATCACCTATTTCAAACACTGACAAGAAGACAAAAAAGCAGGATAATTTAGCACATTTCCTCCCAAATATAATATTACTGACATCTTTAATATGATCCTATGCGCACACCAGTGAGATTCTGCTGTTTCATCAGATAGTTTGTTCATTCGGTTTCAGTGGATGATTTTATGATTGAAAAAGAGCTTTTTTATTGTTATAAATTTGTATGATATCTATAAAACGAAATCTCTTAAAAGGTAAACTGTTTATATATTTATTTTTTCACTCCAGCTTAAATGTTAACAAGAAGATAAACAAATAGTGTATCCTTTCTGATTTTCAGATAAAGCGGTTGAAAATATATTTTAACATGAATTTGACAATAAAACAAAATTCCCCTAAGATCAAATCTGCGACTTAAAAAAAATGTAACAAGCCAAAAAGCAATATATATTACAACCTTATCAAAGTAAGTCAGCGAACAGCAGTATTGATGTTCTAAAGTAAAAAATAGAGAATTAAACCGAGTTTATGAACCAATAAGTCTATCACCCATACCCAAAGTCAACTTGATACTTAATTTGCTTTTGTCACTGCTATTCGATCAGAAATCGAGTAAATGAATAGATTTAAAACATGCAAACTTTCTGTGGTGTTTTATGTTGCATGAAGATACAAAAGGCAGGAAATTAAACAATATTTTCTTCAATAAGAAAAAAACTTGCAAACAGAAATGAATTTCACTTCTCGACTTTTCTTTGTTACTCTAAACATAACAGAAATGTGAACATAGACTGAACTGTAATGTTAGAACATATAATAGATTTTACTAAATATTAAAAAGGATGCTTTTGATCAAACTGAAAATGTAGTTATATCCTATCCAATATCTTGAATGGTCACAATTCTTCATATTATGATGCATGCATGTATGCATGTTTGCAAGGCCTCGCTTTTTTCATGCAGTTTTTGTTAAAAAGATAGGAAAGTTGGTGAAAACATAAATTATGTACAACGACAACGTAACGATTCCTCGCACCAACTTTTACATAAAATCCATGAAATGTATACAATCTATACGAAACCCTTCATACTCGCTCTCAATCATAAAATTACGTCTGTTATGATGTCACAACCAAAGTCCTTTTCTGACCATTGACCAGTTACTATATACGAAAATATGTATATAACACTGGTATATACGAAATAAAACTATGATATCGTAATAGTAACTGGTCAATGGTCAGAAAAGGACTTTGGTTGTGACATCATGGCATGTGTGGTTTAAAAGAAAAAAGGTATTCGACAACAAAATGAGGAAAGTTTTGTGAAATGTTTTGTCTCATCTGCTTCGTGTTGATTTACAACTTTTACTGATGAATATGTTATCTTCTAAATATAGTTTAAAGCGTCGTCGTATAAATGCAATAGCATGTAAAGATTGATGTTTGTACTCTATACAATTCAGGATATATAGCTTAGTTTTTTTTTGGCTCTCCAACAGCTTTTACTTTGTGAGTCCTTGATGAAAATCGGCGCTGCGATCACTGCACATATAAATTCTTTTGTTCCACAACCATTTGTAAACTTTATGATGTAACTATATGAGGAGGCGTTACATGTTTTAATTAACTTTGAAGTTTGATGTCAAGTCTTTTCCATATAGTTTTCTTTTTATATATCAATTTCTATGGTAAATTACACACATCAGAAAGAGATATTGTAACATGTATCGCTGTTATAGAAAATCATGTCTAAATATATATGTTAATTTTACGCCTTGACTTTTCTTTTTCATACTGAATTAAACAGCAATATGTAAGACACGTTATTTTGTATTTGAAGTATTAACCATATTCATTCTATGTGTTATTTTAAGACACAGTCATTATTATGTTCTTATATGAATCAATCGTCCTCCTAAAATGGGAAACAAGTTCCGATATCTTAAGGTTCTTTAATATCTGGCATGACATCTGACGTTCATATTTTTATATCATATCCTAGTATGTACTTTTTTAAAAGTTTTTATCTATCCTACATTGGATGGATTTTCCATGTTTTAATATCTTGTAGAACATGTTCTTTGATTTTGAGATTTTTTTAGAACGTTGGAGTCCAGGGGCGGATTTAGGGGGGGGGGGGCAGGGGGCCCGGGCCCCCTTTTTTGGGAAAAAATTTGGTTGCTTATATAGGGAATCATTGAAGCGTGACTGGAGCGGGCCCCCTCTTAGGTCAGTCAGTGGGCCCCCACTTATGAAAATTTCTGGATCCGCCACTGGAGTCTTTTACATTTGTTTTGGTTTCAGACTTGTCATGGAAATAGGCTGCTGGAGAAAAGTGGCTGCTAACTTGATTAGCTGCTAAATGTGGCTGCTAAATATGATCCTATGCGCACACCAGTGAGATTCTGCTGTTTCATCAGATAGTTTGTTCATTCGGTTTCAGTGGATGATTTTATGATTGAAAAAGAGCTTTTTTATTGTTATAAATTTGTATGATATCTATAAAACGAAATCTCTTAAAAGGTAAACTGTTTATATATTTATTTTTTCACTCCAGCTTAAATGTTAACAAGAAGATAAACAAATAGTGTATCCTTTCTGATTTTCAGATAAAGCGGTTGAAAATATATTTTAACATGAATTTGACAATAAAACAAAATTCCCCTAAGATCAAATCTGCGACTTAAAAAAAATGTAACAAGCCAAAAAGCAATATATATTACAACCTTATCAAAGTAAGTCAGCGAACAGCAGTATTGATGTTCTAAAGTAAAAAATAGAGAATTAAACCGAGTTTATGAACCAATAAGTCTATCACCCATACCCAAAGTCAACTTGATACTTAATTTGCTTTTGTCACTGCTATTCGATCAGAAATCGAGTAAATGAATAGATTTAAAACATGCAAACTTTCTGTGGTGTTTTATGTTGCATGAAGATACAAAAGGCAGGAAATTAAACAATATTTTCTTCAATAAGAAAAAAACTTGCAAACAGAAATGAATTTCACTTCTCGACTTTTCTTTGTTACTCTAAACATAACAGAAATGTGAACATAGACTGAACTGTAATGTTAGAACATATAATAGATTTTACTAAATATTAAAAAGGATGCTTTTGATCAAACTGAAAATGTAGTTATATCCTATCCAATATCTTGAATGGTCACAATTCTTCATATTATGATGCATGCATGTATGCATGTTTGCAAGGCCTCGCTTTTTTCATGCAGTTTTTGTTAAAAAGATAGGAAAGTTGGTGAAAACATAAATTATGTACAACGACAACGTAACGATTCCTCGCACCAACTTTTACATAAAATCCATGAAATGTATACAATCTATACGAAACCCTTCATACTCGCTCTCAATCATAAAATTACGTCTGTTATGATGTCACAACCAAAGTCCTTTTCTGACCATTGACCAGTTACTATATACGAAAATATGTATATAACACTGGTATATACGAAATAAAACTATGATATCGTAATAGTAACTGGTCAATGGTCAGAAAAGGACTTTGGTTGTGACATCATGGCATGTGTGGTTTAAAAGAAAAAAGGTATTCGACAACAAAATGAGGAAAGTTTTGTGAAATGTTTTGTCTCATCTGCTTCGTGTTGATTTACAACTTTTACTGATGAATATGTTATCTTCTAAATATAGTTTAAAGCGTCGTCGTATAAATGCAATAGCATGTAAAGATTGATGTTTGTACTCTATACAATTCAGGATATATAGCTTAGTTTTTTTTTGGCTCTCCAACAGCTTTTACTTTGTGAGTCCTTGATGAAAATCGGCGCTGCGATCACTGCACATATAAATTCTTTTGTTCCACAACCATTTGTAAACTTTATGATGTAACTATATGAGGAGGCGTTACATGTTTTAATTAACTTTGAAGTTTGATGTCAAGTCTTTTCCATATAGTTTTCTTTTTATATATCAATTTCTATGGTAAATTACACACATCAGAAAGAGATATTGTAACATGTATCGCTGTTATAGAAAATCATGTCTAAATATATATGTTAATTTTACGCCTTGACTTTTCTTTTTCATACTGAATTAAACAGCAATATGTAAGACACGTTATTTTGTATTTGAAGTATTAACCATATTCATTCTATGTGTTATTTTAAGACACAGTCATTATTATGTTCTTATATGAATCAATCGTCCTCCTAAAATGGGAAACAAGTTCCGATATCTTAAGGTTCTTTAATATCTGGCATGACATCTGACGTTCATATTTTTATATCATATCCTAGTATGTACTTTTTTAAAAGTTTTTATCTATCCTACATTGGATGGATTTTCCATGTTTTAATATCTTGTAGAACATGTTCTTTGATTTTGAGATTTTTTTAGAACGTTGGAGTCCAGGGGCGGATTTAGGGGGGGGCAGGGGGCCCGGGCCCCCTTTTTTGGGAAAAAATTTGGTTGCTTATATAGGGAATCATTGAAGCGTGACTGGAGCGGGCCCCCTCTTAGGTCAGTCAGTGGGCCCCCACTTATGAAAATTTCTGGATCCGCCACTGGAGTCTTTTACATTTGTTTTGGTTTCAGACTTGTCATGGAAATAGGCTGCTGGAGAAAAGTGGCTGCTAACTTGATTAGCTGCTAAATGTGGCTGCCAGCTTGAGTCTGGTTTCTTTGTTTCATATCCTAGCTCGTAGCTATTAATCTTTACTCTATCCTATCATATATTTAGTGGATGGATTTCTGGATTTCTGGATGTCTAAATGTCTTGTGTTGAACTTGTGAAACATGTACCTCCAATATCTTAGTGTCAGCTTTTCTAATTATTTCCTGATAGACGGCAACAAAATGTTACATCAACACTTCAGATGGCTTAGGAACGCACTTAAATGTCAACTGTCATATTTTAGAGTGATTTCAGTCGTCTTTTGTATGCATGTTTACATAGTTTGGTATGTTATATTGGTTTTTTTTTATGTTATTGATCGTCATACTTAGCTTCGTGCTTACGTGACCTTCTAAGTGTCCATCGTCCTGAATATGCATGAAATATTTGCCACTGGACGTTAAACAACCAACAATCAATCAGAGTGTTCATAACACTTAATAAAAAAGATGTTGTAAGTGTTAATTAAAAAGGACTCATTATGTTCATCTCTTAGATATGCGTTCATAGTCAAAATTGTATAAATGTCTTTAGGAAGCTTAGACATGTTATCTAAACCTTTTGGTTGAGAGCTGCAATTGGTCTTACTCAATAAGTAACCAAGTAATTGTATCTGCGTACTTTATTCAAGAAGAAAATACTGCAATATTTAACACCGTTTCAAATGTATCTTAAAATAAATCTTAATTTCACGTTTCGATTTTCTTGTGTGCTGAATTAAATGAAAATATGCAGACGTGTTATGTAATTTATCACAGTTGAAACGTTTGTCAAATAAGAATATATCAAATTCCATACACTAACTATTTATAAAGTATTTTTTGTGTGTGAATAGTATCAAATTAAAATGCATAGCTGCATACTTTTGCTGCAAGAATAAACTTAGTTAATGTTTTTATAATGTATCCATTTGAATTTAAGTAACAGCTGCAAGTTGCATGCTTTTCTGTGAAAACATTCCAGTTACCGAAGACAATCGAAATGAGCCGTTTCATATCATCTGCATAATTATGATAAGCTAGCAGTAAAGGGAATAAGACCAGAATGTTTTTACACGTAACTTGTATAACAAATTTCAAATGTTAACGTAAAGTATTGAAACCGGCAGTATAGTATATCATGAAACGAAGATGTATATACTTGAATATATAATGAAAGTTTTAAGACCCCTAAAGATTTCACAGATGCATCTAAAATAGTCTATTGGACAATAAAACAACAATGTAATTGATGTGTATCATCTCCTTCCATACCAATAGCAATCTACGTGTTGGTGTTATTACCCTTACACATTACGCATTTTTGTTAAGGGGCCAGTTTCAGCACGCCTCCGGGTGCAGGATTTTTCTCGCTGTGTTGAAGACCCATTGGTGGTCTTCGGTTGTTTTCTGCTCTTTTGGTCGGTTTATTGTCTCTTTGACACATCCCCCAGTTTCATTGTCAATCAAAGTCTTTGCTATATAGTCAGTATAGTGACTAAACTTCACTATCCTGTTGTGGGCTGTAATTTTGTTTTTCTACGTTTTTTATGTTTTCAATTAATCACGTCGTTCATTAGATTAGGACTAACGCTGTGTGTGTCTGCGTCAATAGTTCTTGTGTCTTATTGGTCCACTGAAATACTATGGGTTTGCTTATTGTTGAAGACCGTCCGGCAACCTATAGCTGTTAACTTTTATGTTATTTTGTATCTTGTGAAAAGTTGTCTGATTGACAATTATACCACATCTTCTTATTTTTATATCAGAATGTGTTTTACCAACACGGTCTTTGCTTGTTGTATTCGCCTCTTCTTGTATGTTATATGGTGTCAAGAATGAAAGTATTATAAAAAAAATTATGATCTTTAGTGTATGTTATATCGAAAGTGCTGACCGAAGATACATTCGAATGAACAGAAAAAAAGATGCATTTAGCCATAACATTGATATCCTATGCAAGTCAACGAATGTACTAGAAGTATATCATAACCACTGCAAAAATGCCCTGACGTAATAAAAGATAGAAAATATTTATTCCAACATAGGAACAGATATTATATAGCATCGTTTATATATAAATGAGACATTTTTAGAAGATCTTCCGTTAGAAGGAACAAATATACGTTGAAACATGTATATATAGTAGGTTAAAATTCATAACTGTGTTTTGGTTTCCAATGTCTTTGCTCACTAAGATCCAAGTTCGACAATCAAAGGGTACACAATGTGTACTATATATAAATCAGCCGAAATATTCGCTGTCGATTTTCCTGTCAATGAGAATAATATTGGAGCGTCTTGGTCCTGATAGAAAACAAAATTCGTTAGTACACTTTCATTCACCATATTTAAAAATAGACTGTACTGTCAAATTAATTTAAATTTATATTCATTTTTATAACTCTTCTGTGGTGGTATATTACTATCACGTTTGTGTTAAATACTTATAATTGAAATCCAAACAATATCAGTTAGTTCATAAGCAATTAAAATAATTATGTTATTTTTATTTCTCCCTGTGAATAATTTAATTCAATTTTTAAATAATAAATGAACTCGATAATGAGGGTATAATCGTTGGTGCGCTGAAGTTCAAAATAACCTTAGGTACAAAGGAAACGAATTCTTTGAATGATATAATTTTTTTGGATGGTCTGAAGCGATTATTTTCGAACTTTGACTAACTCAACTTTAAATTCGGTAAAAGAAATCGCAAGTCGTCGTGACTTCACACAATATAACTAGTAACTCGTTGATTCAAAGTTGTACAGATTTTGCATGGTCTCAATGACATGTCAAATAAGAGATTGTACTTAGAAAGGAAAGGGAAATAATAGACACAAGAAAGAGGAAAAGCGCTTAAAGAACACAAGATTGCCTGAGCAACCGTGATGAATTAAGTCCTAGCAAAAAAACTTGGGTCAATTAAGATGTTCCGGACGGGTTAGCATGTCCTGCTTCATCAGAGGCGCCCGGTGAACTTTAAACAAGTATATTGAACTATGAGTCGTTGACGGTACTTATCTCTATAAATATAAAACACACCAAAAATATACACAAACGAAGAAACAAATCCTATTGTTATTAGTTACAAAATATAATATCATTGTCAATGAGACAAGTGTCTAACAAAAATAATTACATTGATGTAATTAAGTACAGAACAGGTCATCTTATGGCCTTCAACAATGTTCAAACCCCATGTAAAAAAAACTTAAAATGAACCAGTGTAAAACATTTCAAAGGAAACAAAATGGCGTTGTCTGATTCATGCTTCAAACAATGTTAAACTAAAAAAAACAGTATGGCAGACAGGAACCAACGACAACCATACATGTACTAGGATCACAGGCTCCTGACTTAGAATCTAGAAACCAGAAATGAGGCGATTTAAAACTTATTGTGAGCGTTCAATCCTTCCCTAAATTCGGATAGTCGGATGTAACGGTACAACAATTGAAAAAAATATGTTAATCAGTAAACTCGTTAAGTCGGTACTTCATAAGCGGACGTTTATCAAGCAATACAATTAACGGTACCAATTTTCTTGCACCAGATGCGCATTTCGACAATACATGTCTCTTCAGTGATGCTCGTGGCCAAAATATTTGAAATCCAAAGCTTATATAAAAGATGAAGAGCTATAATCCAAAAGGTCCAAAAAGTATGTAGCCAAATCCGTGAAAGGAATCAGAGCAATATATGTCTTCTAAACCAAACCATGTGTTATAGAAAAGATAGTCCCAAAGTAGGTAACGCCATTGAAATTTATAAGACTTTAAAATGTTTTAGAGGAATAAGTTATTCCAGAAGCCGATCGCGATATTAATCACAATGCAAAATACGCTTTATAATACTTACTACTACTGAAAAAATAGTAACAAGAACTAATAGACCGACATCACATGGCTATCATATCTATCATGGACAAAAAAATAAATAAACAAACTACAATAATATAGTACTAGGTTCAATTGAGGAGTTTTTTCCTCTTCAAACAAGCAATTAAGTGTTCCTAAAATGCTAGCAAAAGTCAATAATTCAAAAATTGCATTCAGCTTTGTTGGGTTACTAGTACTATAACTGATTGTTACTTGCTTTAGTGTTTATTATATACATTAACGACACCATATGAAAAGACGATACTTATAAACAGAGACATATAATACAATTGTATATTATATGTCTATGTTATACATTATAGAAGATGACTGCTATTCATATTTTGAATTGTCATGTAATTACATATTTGCTAACAAAGACATGTAATATAACGGTTCTATAATCTCCCTAAAGGTATATGGTTTCACTTCGGGTTTTAGTTTTCAAATATCACAGATTTTCTTCGTTTACCATATACTTACTTATTTATGAGGTATACAATTTTGACGACACCCAAGAGAATTTACAGGATTATAACATTTTCATATTCATAAAAAGGCAAATCAATAAGTAAAAAGACTTTCTTTATGTGCTAGTGTAGTTAATAAAGTGGACGTTAAACGCCTTACAATGAAACTACGGTTAATCTCTGTGATCGCTTTAAACTTCAGTCAGACGATTGATTTTCTTCAGGTATGTTGATTGTACCTTCGTTTTCACCTGTGATGAAGTCATATGTTAATTTGCATGTCACGTGATATAGATTATTGTAAAAGCACGCTGTAATAGTTTACATTACTGGATTTATAGAAAGGTTGCTTTTTTGAGTGTGGATTTTATATATTAATTCGTAGAAATGGATAGTGATAAATAACTATACTCTTGATTTTGGATTTACAAAGTATGACATTTATAATGCCGTCTGAAATAATACACAAACAAAGAACGGACTGGGACGGAGTCCTGGAAGACTTATTTGGAATTGGTAAGTTCAGAAGATTAAATAGAAGTCTCGGAGGAAAACAGTTTCAAATGGTTATAGGTTATATACGTGCTTTTATCTAATAATATAATTCAACAATGCTTCGGTGGACAATAGTTAAAAATGAGAAATGAGACTAAAATGATTCAATAAAGTGGCGAGGATATTTGTTTATATGTTTCAACATAGCGAATATGACAAATAAGATATATATTCCAAATTTTTAAATAAATTTAGTTTTACGATAAAATAAAATATATTAAGAAATGACTAACGAACTAATGTTTAATCTTCGTGATGGAATTGAAAACTGACCTTAGATGATTTTACTTTCACTTTTTGGAATTGTTGGCATATAGTTCCCTTATGTTTCATCGTATTTAATCATTCATAGGGGTGTTAGGCATATAGCGTTTGTGATTATGGCAAATCCATTTTGCTTTTCTTTATTTGGAATTATTGTCAAATAACTCATCAGGTTTCATCGTATTTTTTCATCCATAGCTTCTAAATATAAGGGTGTTAGCGTTTCTGAAAATTGTAAATTCAGAAAAGCATTCGCACACACGAAATTTTTAAAGTGTTGTTTTCAGCCGAAATGAACGAGTTAGTTTTTCTATTGAAGTTTATTTTCAGTGTGTATTAGGCGAGTGTATGATAATAATTATAATTGTTGTCTGTTTGCTTTGATATGATAGTCCAAAATTTGATGGGTTTATTGATTAGAAATGACACTTTCAGGTCAACTTTAATATTAATATTATGTATTAAATTTGTGACCTAAATTATTTCTCATAAAGATAAATTTGGTTTATTATTGAAGCATTAAAGTTCTGAAATTATAATGGAGCTTTAGTCTGGACTTGAGAAGAACATTTAATATACTTGTATCCATCACTTTTTCATAAAGATGAATTATTAATTTTTGCTTAAAAACAAGTTGCATTTTTTCCAGGATATTTTCGATAACAATTAATCTAAAGAAGTGGTACCAAAAACAGTTGCTGAAAAATGTTTATTTTGTACTGGAATATGGAAAAATAGGAAAATGTGAAAACCTAACCAATATTAAAAAACACCCAAATAAATGCAATTTTATTGGTTTAGGGTATTCAAAATAAAATATCTGAACAATAATTCATTATTACAAAAGCAAATCGATTTCAATTGAAGACAGCCTTACAAGACATTGGTGCATAAACAATAAATGTCTTGTCATAACCTGATACCATACATTTGTTGTAACTGAAAACAAGTGTAAATTTTATAAGAATGAACCCTTTAAAATTTAAACAAATACGATATTGTTTTCATAACTTCGTTGCTACACCTTAATAACTTGACGACATTACTGTTTAACAAAAATCAATTTGTAGAAAATGCGTCAAATATTGATTTCAAGTTAAGTATTGCATTGACACGGAATCCTGGCATTTTGCTGAGACAATGCATCCTTTCAACTGCCATTTTGTACAAGTAATTAAATTAGTTTTAATAAGTCATTCATCTTAAAATTTTTCACATTCCTAATTATTAACACCACATTATTTGTTACTGCCTAAAGGTAATTAACTTTGTAAACCATTAATTAAACAACAAGCAGACAGGTAAAAAGACAAAAACTTACAAATTGCACTTTTGTCTGAAAATTAATATTTTTCTGTTGTTGCTGTTGGCCATGTCTGCTCTTTAACACTTCATTATAATAGCAAAAAAATTGTCAGACAAATAAAGGGAAATTTTGTAAATTATATCCTACCCACGAAAAATTTAGTGTTTTTTTTTTACAAAGTACACGCATGAATAGTGTGAATGCAAGTTAAATGTAATAACTATTACTTTCACAAAGTTAAAAAGCAGAGCAGATTATCTTCACTCGGATAGTTAAAAGTTATGCGAGGTGCAGCTTATTAAATCATGAACCCAGAACAATTTTTTTTTTATTAAAATTGAAAGTGCTGTGGAGTTTACAAGGTCCTGCATAACGAAACAAAACGTTATGAACTCCATTAAGCTCGAGAATCTGAGCATACCATTCGTGATTTATTACTTTCGTGATTTTGTGATAAGCATACCATTCGTGTTTTTGTGATATGTTGGGAATGTATCAATTATTGGGCGTAAAAATCAATTGAATTTGAATTGCACGAGCACAGATGGCGATAAGTAGATTTATATGTAAAACAACATAAATCTATGTTAACCTGGATACATTATTGTAAGAGTTGTCTATAATGTATTATGAAACATATTTTATCAAAGCTAGAAAAATCATTTTCTTTGTTTACAAAAGATTAATATTAGGCCAATGCGTTACACTCCATTGAATCGCGACCTTAATCTATATTTCTATAATATTGTTAGATTTGATATTTTAGTGAATTTGAATTTAAAAGGTTTGATTCCAGAAATCAGCTCATCGTTGGAAGGTGCACTGTGACTTGATTTTTTTTGCACCCCTTCCTTTGTATAATGGCGGATATTTGTGTCCCTAGAAATTAAAGCACAACTTATTGTCGAAGAAACATATTTTACTTAGTCAAACTGATGTTATGTTTCCATTTGTTTCTTCTATTGGTTGAATTGTTTACCCTTTTTCCTTTAATTGTTGTTATTTTATATCGATTCTCAATTTGGACACTAACATTCAGAAATTAACTATGTAATACATTCTGTTGTTTTCAAGTAATCTGATCATTTGCACGCACTAAAGACTAGGCGTAAGCCGCGTTAAATTAAAATATTAACATAAAAATGCAAGTCACAAAACGTATTACTGCAAAAGAAAAACATACGGAAGTTAACATTGTAGCCGAACATCATTAGATTATTACAAATCCAAGATGTAAAGAAAATACAGACAGACAGCAATTGTGAATGACACGCCCGTTACAGTTACAATAACTGTCAGATTACTACATTGTGAAGCAGAGAATATGTATTTTGTTATAGTAAAATGAGAAATCTTTTGTTCCTGGAAATAAAAACGTTTTTCAAGGACGACCCATTATCACCATTTGATTCAGCTTTACGATATGACCTTCCCGCCGTTCCGATTTTACTCTAGTTTCAATTGTATCTAGAGAGTGCTTTGTGTAAAAGTAATTGCAAATACTATGGTTTAAAAATTTTAAGAGAAATAAAATACCGAACTCAAAGTGTAATTTTGTCGATTTATATCTTTTTCATTAAGAGCTTCGATAATAAACTTCTATTTAGTCTTTTATTCAAACTGGAAATGAAAAGTTTTTGTTAGTTTTGTTATCAAAAAGTGACATGGTAGAAAACACCACATTATCTTGAGCAATCTTAAACATACAGAGAACTGATAAGAAACTTCGTTTAATACAAACAGTTATACTTTCAATTTTGAGTAACAATACACTGCCAAATTTCAGAGATTATAGTGGATTATATATTGGAGTAGATTATCTTACAATATATCGGGTATAAGCAAAGAAATGGATTAACGACTATTTACACAATTGTGTATCCTAATCTTTGAATCAAAACACATGTTTTCTTTCTCACCAAACTATTACATACCGAATTGAAATATCTAGCGGCTTTACTTCATGTCAAATAAAACGCAATTATTAGTATCATGGATTTTATCTTCAAAGTATAGACTGATTGTATGTAGTCATATTTCATTTCTAGTTCAAGATGAGACATTTGAATCAATAATCTGTCAGTTTCTTATTGAAATTTAAGAAATGATCGACCGAATCGTAAATAAACCGTGGTACCCCGGGTATAATCGATACTTTTTATGCCTCTATTTTGAAGAGTTCCATTGTAACTACTTCATATCCTACTGGGACTGTCTGATCTGCAATTGTAGTGTATTGACATATTTAAACGTTATATAATGCTTGTCAAGTTTATACATTTGTCCCCGAAAATTGTTTGATGTTATGAAATTTTTTCGAGTATACTTGTTCTGCTACATGTCAAAATCTCTTTAAATGACCATAGTCGTCGAAAACAATTTTTAAAGAATATTAAAACCGCAAATATACACCAAAAGAAATTGCACAGAACTATACGCACCTGTTTTGCGTGAATTCTTTAAAAATGCATCATTCAAAATTTAATAAGAGTTTATCGAATTCCTTTAAGCAACTTAACTGTGAAAAGTAACATCAGATACTATTGAATTCATACTTATTACATAATCTTAAGCTCAAATTGTTAATATTATTTATTTTGAAAAGGCTTGTTATTTGCACTTAAGTAAGACGGAACACATACACTGTACTTATCTCAAAACAACCGCATATTACCTATATCATTACCACTACATCAACAGACCCGTCTATCGTTGCAGTTATCATCTGGGACTGACACAATCAAATCCGACAAAAAGTAAAACAGCAAAAATACCGATCCCCGAGAAAAATTTAAACGGGAAGTCTCTCAACAAAATGCTCAAACATATCAAATGCAAGGAAAACATCTGTCATTTTACGGACTATGTACAGACATTTCCTTAAATAGCAAATGGTGGGTTAAACCTGGTTTTATAGCTAACTAAACCTCTCACTTGTATGACCGTTGCATAAAACATTTACAGAAGCAGTTTTCAACGATTTTAAATATTTGTCTCACAATATTTCGTCATAAAAATGGCTAAATAACTTATATTTTAAAGGTTCAACTTCCTTTAGTAGTGACGGCCAGTACATGCAATATACATTTAATAATACATATTGTTACATCTTTTGACATCAGACTCGGACTTCTCTTGAACTGAATTTTAATGTGCGTATTGTTATTCTTTTACTTTTCTACATTGGCTAGAGGTATAGGGGGAGGGTTGAGATCTCATAAACATGTTTAACCCCGCCGCAATTTTGCGCCTGTCCCAAGTCAGGAGCCTCTGGCCTTTGTAAGTCTTGTATGATTTTAAATTTTAGTTTCTTGTGTATAATTCGGAGTTTAGTATGACGTCCATTATCACTGTACTATTATGCATATTTTAGGGGCCAGCTGAAGGACACCTACGGGTGCGGGAATTCTCGCTACATTGAAGACCCATTGGTTGCCTTCGGCTGTTGGTTGCTCTATGGTCGGGTGGTTGTCGCTTTGACATATTCACCATTTCCTTTCTCAATTTTATAAAAAAGGATAACAGGAATTACCAAAATAAGTATATTGAACAGTACAACAGACGACACTAACCAAAAACACCTGATTTCCTCCAAAAAAGTGCTAACAAACAACATCAAATAACGCACATTCGTACCCCCCCCCCCCCCCCCCCCCCTCACTGCCCCTCTGACTAAGATGTATTGGATGGACTTGTCTAGTTTCGTGAAGTGTAAACAGGGATTTCACAGTACCAACCGCATGTGAACTCACAGCTGAATAGTGCAACTTCATATTGTGTCTATCAAATATAAATTAGAAAAAGGTGCGATATACTACAATAACAGAGCACCCAACGCACCAAAACAAAGCAGACAACTAGTCTTCGAGTACAACATGTTATCTTCAACAAAAGAAACATAATGAAATATGTCAATCTCTAAAAAAAAAACTGCACCAAGAACTTTTTATATTAGTTTAAATAGAAAATATGGATCAATCTAACATGTCATTAAATCCCATTGCAAACTCTAAAATATAGTACTAAAGATCGGCGAGTACAATACAAGTAATACTTAATAAGACTATCTATCGGATATAATGCAATGGTTATTTTACAGTGTAACAAAGCCTATGTTTACTTTGACCTAGGCTTATTATAGGTTTACATTTCAAGGCGGTGCACACCACGTCTCACTTCTCCAATTAGCTGAATGTAAATCCGCATACAAAATTGTAATTGCAGGACTATTTTTAACATGGCAATTATTTTTTACGATAAAGGAATACAATATCTATTGAGAACCGTTTGTGTATCTTCTTTTCAACCGACACAAACTAGATTTGACATATGACACCAGTCATCAAATACTAGAAATTTATATTGTATATTGGTATTTATTTTTGGGCGACATATTAACACAGTGTTAGCGTGTTTCATGCCCTTATTTATTGTTGATGTCAATAATATTGTGTTACAAATTGCTAGATATATTACACGTACTATTGAATTCAATAATTTAACAAAAGTTTTTGGTTTCAATTTTGCCCGATCAACCTAAGTTCAGCATTTATTTTTATGAATGTCTTTTTATGGTGTTTTTTTCAATACTGGTTCAAAATAACGTCAACATATAAAAACATCAGTAACACTTTTTCAATAAGTTACAATTACCTTTTAAATCACAATTACAACAACTACTACTACGGTGTGTCACGACCTTGGCTACCCATGAAGGTCTCACACGTTTGTCATAGTGAGACCCAATCTTGTAACCCTTTCTATTGGAACCGATTTACCCAAACTATTAGTTTAAACATATTTTATTGTTCAAAATGACAAATGGATCAGACACAAGTTTTACAACTTAATAACGTCTTCTCCAAACTCTTAAGTCGTATGCCTCCGGAGAAACTACAAATACACGTTCTAAACATGGTCCAAAAATCGTAGTTTCTTATTATTTTGACAATTTTTACTGTTAAACATGCTCCACTGATCTCTGTAAAGGCTTCGTCTTGTGTATGAATGGAATGTGTCTCCGAACTATAAACTATCATGTTCAAAAATTGCACGGTCAACCATACACATGGTTAGCTGTAAATCCATGTCGTACCAGACGTTTATTGCCGGTATAATTTCACCTGATGTTATAATTAATGGTTTTGTATCACGAATGATAATGAAATTAAGTACTGATCATTAATTGTCACTTTATGTTTTTTACATCGTGGTTTTCACATGACCAGACCTGTCCCTACAGTGGTCGGGATTAAAGGCAATGAGTTTATTTTATGTAATACAGAAGTCTCAATGAAAAAGGTCATTCCAGTTTATCTATCTAATGCATGTAATAATAACATGTGCATGGTAGGGTTGCCAATGTGACAACTATCCTCCTAAGTCCAAATTACGTAGACGCAAGCAACTTACTACTACAGTATCACTGACTCCATTAACGGAGAACCACGTATTGGGTGCAACAATTTTTTTTATGTTACATAATGTTAAAGGTAAATGAT
This sequence comes from Mytilus edulis, assembly GCF_963676685.1. Taxonomy (NCBI): domain Eukaryota; kingdom Metazoa; phylum Mollusca; class Bivalvia; order Mytilida; family Mytilidae; genus Mytilus; species Mytilus edulis. The sequence goes on along the minus strand of NC_092345.1, from coordinate 31,186,419 downwards.
CGCAAATGTTACGCTGTTGTAACAACAGAAAATGAGAAATGTGTCTATGCATACACTAATAAGAAATTAATTTCCATATAAAATGTACAAAACCGTAGAATTGATATAAATGCATATACATTGTTATACTGATATTGATGTCGCCACATATAAAAAGAACAAACGGTTTTGGTCGAGTACGATTTTTGTCTGCTTGAAATAAGATGTTGAGGAAGAAAAAATATTTATTGCAATAAAATGAATATAAATGCATCAAGAATCAAACTGAAAGAAAACAGATTGTTATCATTAAATTAAATCGTCTGAAATACATCAAGTAAAAGTGATTACTAACACATTAACGGTCCATCAGAGATATGAACAAAGACCGTTTTAGCATTAAAACATAAATAAGCAATGTATAGAGCGTACGGACTGAATTGAAGATCCGACCGCTTTTATTTTGAGGTAAACGAACTTCTTGTTGTGAAATAATAAAAAGTAAAATCACAAAAATACTGTACTCCGAGGAAAATTCAAAACGGATATTTATAAATGTTTCCGGCCCTTATCTCCTTACATATATAATACCGTATTGAAAACGTCGATCTTTACCCGGCATGTTGGAAATAAAAACGTCCATTCATAATGTTTCAAAAAGCCATGTAATTTATCAGTAATAATCCTAAATGTCAACTTTAATCCGTGAAACGTGTCGACTTGAGCTTAAGCTACCGAAACTGACTCAGACAGAGAGAACGTAGACTAAAGATAAACTATGGTACTGTTATCGTCTAAGTAAACAAACATTCCATCGTTTCATTTACAGATTTGTCTTCTGATTGAGGGAAATAAAAAATAATCTTATATCTTTTATTTGACATTTTTACTGTCAGGAAATATTTACTAGTTTAAACGTCAAAAGAAATTCGGAATTTCTCTATAAGTCAGGCCTTGAGATATTAAAATTGAGCATGGAAATGGAGAATGTGTTGAAGAAATAACAATCCGATCAAAGAATAGAAAACAGCCGAAGGCCACAAATGGGTCTTCAACGTGACAGCGAGAAAAGCCCACACCCGGAGGCGGGCTTTAGTTTGCCCTTAAACAAAATGAAATTTGTAAGATGAATAATAGTGTCTTTATGAGAGGAACCAAGGGCTTAAATGTGTGTTTGATGAAGATTGTCATAAAAATTTGCTGTTTTGGTAATTGTTGTCTCTGTATATTTTTGAACTTGTCTTTAAATGTTAGCATTATTACAAATACGTATTTAAAATATTTAAATAACAAATCTGTTTTGGACTTTGTTGTCGTTGAATGTTTTTGTTAAATTTAAGAACTGGGCTTGTTTTGAGGTAATTTTTTGAATGCCATAGTGCATATTTAATTTGTTAAGAAAACAGAAACTAACAGAAAAGCAGATAACAGATGCCAGTAATGTATCGTAAACTATATAAATGTATATATGGTTTGTAATTAAGTATATGTATATTTGAAAAAATAAGACATGAAACTTTGGCTTTATCACAATAAAAGTTAACCTTACTTCATCAGAGGTTACCGCTCCATTAGAATTCGACTCTCCGTTTGTGGAAATTTGTAATTATTAAGAACGGGCTTAATTTAAACTGAAAACTGTTGCATTTCAGCAAGGACGTATATTAGAAGGATAGGACTCGAGTTATACGTCCTTGATTTCTGTAAAAAAAAAAGTATACACAGGCCTCACAATAAGGTTACAAGACGACGATAATGTAATTGTGTTAGAATAATATAGGTATTTTATGAATATCTGCTTCAATAGAATGTAGCAGTTTGAAACAAAAATGAATTTAAATATCAACGCACCAAATTTCGTTAAGGTAAAGTTTTATTTCCCATAAAAAAAAATAATGTGGTTACTTCCGCTCATAGTCTACTATATAAGACTTAGAACTAACAGGATTACCTATACGTTGGTGTGGTCTGTCACACAATCATATACGTCTATGTTGCTATAATAGATCAATTTACTGAACGTACAGAATTTTAATCGGATAAAATTAATCATGTGAATGTTTGGAATGATCTGAATGCTGTCTTTCTGAAAGTTAAATTTAACGGAAAAAAATATTTGACGTAGGAGGTTTTACATAGTTAGAAGTTTCGTATTTTGTTTTTTGTCTTGCTAAGGCAACATCTAAGTTGATAATGATACGCGACACAACAAATACATGTCATGAAAGTTTCTTTTAAAATCGTGTAAAAACGCTTGTTTAATGTCTATTATATAGCTATAGAGTGTGTTTTAAATCTGTTTCCATGCGAATCACCTAAAAATAGTATGTAATCATGTTGTTCATGGACCCAAGTCCTCATTTTTACATTTCTACGTCAAAGATATTGAAGCTTTAAAAACTGACCTTCGATTATTTCCTATTTAAAAATTTACTATCAAATTGAAAAGGTAAATTAAATCAGTTTTTAAATAAAGCGGAAACGAAAACGATTAACAGTGTATACATTTTCAACTTAATTAAGAATACTAGTACAATCGTAGTATGTTTGATATTGTGATGGAATGATGTATGACAGTTAAAGGAAATGTATTTTTAATTTTATAACACTGCATTGCTCTCCACGTTCTATTGCTTATCTGGAAAAATACTTGTTCGCACAATTCAAGCCATATAATTGTATTGTTTGTGGCCACGAACAAAACAAAAATAAAAACATAGATGCTTGACAAACATTAATGAAACACAAAACCTAAGACAAAAAGACTTAAGCTGTAGATTGAATAACACCTCTCAGAACTGTACTTGGATCCATTTTTATAAAATCTTTTTTTTTTTAAATTTTGAAACAGAAAAAAAATACCGTTATTTTGCCAATTATCCTGTTTCAAAATATAATTTAATTGTAACGTTTTGAAATAAAAGAAAAAGAAAGATATCTCATGCATATCAAGGATGGCTGACAGGAAGGAAGTTATTCTATGAAAGTGACGAGACGTTCTAAATAGTGTGTAACCGCACCAGAAGTGAAAACAACAACGAAGTTATATCCATTGCATACCAACATGTTCGAACCTCTAGCTAGGAGCAACATAATTGTCATACAGAAATAACCATTCGCGTGTCTTTTCAATAAATGTTTATTGATTTAGACTTTATCCATTATAGAATCAGTTGAAGTTTTAAACTGTTTCCGATATCACAGGTAGATAAGATATATTCTCTTAGTCTCTCTATAATCAATTAGCCCAAAGAATGAAATCGATAATGATGATAATGACCGGTATATTTTACATTGCGTCAGTGAACCTTATGGACATTTTAAATGATTAATTGATAAATCTAATGGCTAGTATTATATCTTATCAATAACATGATTGTTGTTTGCTTAGCGTCCAGTGACAAATATTATTTACATACCATTAACCGATATATCAATTAGGTAGGTTTTGCAAAGTGGGTCAACTGGAAAATGGCAGGAAATTTTGGAAAAGAGGGTATCTTGGACAACGGAACGTGGCAGCAGAACATTTATGGGCTCGAAGCAGTTTAATAATTGGTTCTTTAACATTCAAAGAGTGAAACATTCCAAACATTGAATTATATGTAAAATCCTTATTCTGGACGAGCACATACTAAGACGCAAATACAATTCTAAATTAAAAAGTTGATCTAGAAAACGAACAGACAATTATGGATAAAGAAGTATTTGTATATGTTTTCGGTAGTTTTAGATTCTGTCTACATTATCTAACCTACATTCTTTGCCGAATGGTTGTCGCTTATGTTCCAGATTTAAATAAAAATAGGTTCTCAATTAAAACAAACGTTGTCAATAAGGCTCTCCCGAATGTTTCCCGTCCCGTTTAATCAGTAGTTACTATATAGTCAACGCAAACATTATTTCCCTTTTTTGATACTCATATTTTTCCAAAAAGACCAGACTGGTTGCATTTTATTATTTGTTCACTCTCTGGTTTAATCAGTGTTAAAAGGAAACCTACAAAATCTACAATGATTCTAATCTTTAAACGAAAAGAAAAATATACAGTTATTTTTTATTTTGAAGCTGTTTTCCCAGGTAATAGGTAAAATTTGTTTTTCTAAATCATGCTTTAAAGTTTGTTTAGTTATCATTCTTCAACGGGGAACCCTGTAGCCTAGTGATTTAAGTTGCTGATCGGCATTTTCAAAACAGTTTTACGATGGACTTCCATAACATATATGAGTGCATTTGGTAAATTAATTCAAAGGCTGGTAACGCAAGAATCTTCATTCAGATCATGGATTTGAAAAAAATCTTAATTGTATATTTTGTTAAAAATTGCATATTGATGATCAGTATGCAGCGTTTGCGTATCAACATCTAGATTATCCACAATGACGGATCGGATTAACATATTTTACGAAAATGACAAATTGCAATCCAAATTAAATTGATGTAGAGAACATGAACCTTAAAGAATCAATGCTTCATGTCTTGAAGGAGTATATCACTTCCGGAGCACTTGAGATAACCCCAAGTTTTCGGTGGAACTCGTGTTGCTCATTTTTTGGGTTTTCTGTGTTGTGTTTTGTGTAATATTGTTTTCCTGTTCATTGTGTTTGTCTTTTTCTCCTACAGCCAAGACGTTCTCAGTTTATTTTCGACTTTTGTGTTTGAATGTGGCTCTGATATGATTTGCCTCACTTTGCCAGTCTGTTGTTATACTAAAAAGTTACTTCTTTGGAGATATAGTTTAAAACTTGCCCGCGTCGCTGCAGAATCATATTTCCATGTTACCAGAAAGAACTGTTCACAATTATTGTTTGTATTGAGTGTTCATCGTTGTCTTATTTGTTGTTTAAATGAGATTGCCGGTGTGTATATTTGATTACTGGTATAGACGTTTCTGAAGTATCCCAAAACAGCCAAATCAAATTTGATATGCATTAATATACACCTATGATAACTAACTAGCACTGAAAAGACATATGTACACAGACTTCGGATCTGATTGGCCAAAAGTTTCACAAAAGTGTAGTAGAGACATGCAATCTAACTAAACACTACACATAAAATAACTTTTATTCAAAATGAAAAATTGAAGTTTAAGTGACATCTTCGTAGCCTAAAGTTACTGTCACTTTTATCCTTTGTTTTGTAACTTTGTTTTGTAATAATAGAAACGCCATTTGTTTTATGACAAATTAAGAACCGTAAATAATCCTTCTCGTGTTGGTATTTCAGGATTGTCGTAAAAACAACACATGACAAATTTTAAAATTCCTTTATTTGAATACAATGCCAGTAGCAGAAAATTAAAGGCCTTCTCTATGTAATGTTTCTAAAAATAGCCTTTTCTAACAGGAATGAAGAAGAAAATTGACCTCTCAAGTGCCGAACAAAGTAATCTTGGTATTAACTAATTCATAGGAAAAATGATATTTATTTAATTGCTTAGTTGCAAGTAAATATTTTCTACTGAAAAATTAAAAAACTTTCAATTGACTGGCTAATAAAGGTGGATTTGAATCGAAAGAGTATCTGTATTTAAATGACTAACCTCCTTCAATAAAGCTTCGGATAACTATATGGAATACACAGTTGTTTTTCATTAAGATCGCAGGCTCAGAAATAATTAAAATCATAAAAAAACTAGATTACAAATCGTTCTGTGGGGCCGTTATTTTTTTCAAAATTGATTGTTTGAGATTTAACGAATTCTGATGTGTAAAAGTGGATTTTATTCAAACGATGATAATTATACTTTGAAAGTTCTGATAACGCTTGAAATAGTATAAACTAAGTGAAGAGTTTACGTGATAGCGGATTAATCAAAGTTCGTGATTAAAACAAGCATTAGGAATGAGGATGCTTGTGATAGGAAATGATAAACACAATAGTCAGTGGTGTTTCCCCGAAACTTCAGTACTTTTTTACAGTAAGTTGTTTCTAATTTTAGAAGAAAAGTAGTCTCTGTATTGATGTTCAACTTTTTGTTTCCGATGATACTGTTTTTGGCATCTGACTAAACATATATTCTGTTAATTTACAAAACGTATAATGATTTGTATTTGTCTTCAACTTTTTATTGTTAGTAAGAAAAAATGACGATAATTTGAATAAGTTGATATGCTCGTATTTGGTCTATTTGAAAAAGACTTAAATGTAATTGTTGTTTCTTATAACAAAACGTATAATGATTGATATTTGACTGCAACTTGTTTTTGGTCAGCAAGACAGAATGGCTATGACCGAGTTAAATTGAAAGGCCCTTATTCGGTCTATTTGGGGAAAAAATGTTGACGTGTTGAAAAGCTTTTTTTTCTATACGAGTACATGCACCTCATTGGATGCTAATATATGTTAAAAATTCTTCTTTCCCAAATTAAAGGGGCAATAAATTCTAAATTTTGCATACTATGTCAAAACATACAGTGTATTTGAACGTTTTCCCAATCTTTGAATTAATAATGTCTTTTTAACCAGTAAACATCTTCACCCCTATTGAAATATAGAAAACCACACGAAGACATTTGGTAAAAACCCAACAAATATCATTGAGTTATCGGCCATATATCAATTTGCCAGAGCAAATATATATTGTTGTTTGTGTATGTATTTCAGGTGTTTAGTCAAAACTCTCCCCCTTTGCCCATTAAGCTTTAAGGATTTAATAATAATATTCCAAAGCACGGATCGAAGTGTGATTTTGTACAATGAACCATAGAGCTTGATTTGTATACATATTAATAATTTTGACATAAATATCATTTTATGTGATATTTCTGACATTAAATGGTGGAACAAATCGTTTAACATTTACACACGAGTTTTCGGTAGTTGACCTAGAGGTTGATGTTCTGCATAATATACTTTCTATGTAAAATATGTAAGGTATCATTTGCTTGTAAACTGTACAAAAGGCAGTTTATTTTGTTGGTATATATCCAACATGAAATTTTAGAAATGTCGCTATATAAAACTGACACTGTCAGTGACTAATTGGCAGAATAGTGGTTTCCCACGTTTCGTAGAGAAATATAACTGTTTCTGTCCGTCCTGAAATTCGATGAGCTGAACAGGTTTTTTTTTTAAAATACTTGGGATTTGTTTTTCAGATAATAAAAGGTTTTATTATTGAGTTAAAGTAAACCAACTTCGTCAAAGCATCTTCTTTTCATTATAAATTTTACCATGTCAAGTAGTCGTTCATTGCATCAGCTCTTGTATTTCATGACTATTATAAATGCTTTAACAATCTAAACTCTGACATGTTAGAGCATTTGACTTTGTGTTTGGTTTTAAAAGTTTTAAAAGGGATTAAAATATCATATTTGACTTTTGTACGATTATCAAATAACTATTTAAGGATTTTTTCAAAAGATTTCTTAATGTATTGAAAATCATAAATGAAAGCTTTTAAATCATATTTTTCAACATATTTTTATTCCAAAGCATCGACATTGTTTAACTAAGCACACCATTGGCTAAGCCCTCTAAATGAAATATACAATAGAAAATTATTGGTATCACTTTTTTTGTATACTTTGGCTTCATTTCTTTTCAGTGATGTTAAAGTTAAGTAAAGCATTCAGTTTTAGATACACCATTATGTGACTGAAAGTTTTCTACAGGAGGAAACTATCAGTATAAAAGGGGTCTTTTTAATCTGAGGTATGAAAATGAATAGACATAAAATGTATGACGTGTTTTTGTGTATTAACTGTAGACACTTGATATTATGAGTTTTTGTTCTACACGTGTCGTTTCTTTCATTTAGAGGTTTGCAAGAGGGGGTATGTCCGATTTGAAAAATGGTTTTCGAACTTATTTCATATGGTTGTTAACTGGTTGTCTCTTTCAAATATATTTTTGAGGCCTCACTGCGACTTTGAGATATAAATCATAGATACATGTAATGTTGAAATTCCTGTTGTTTTGGCAAGTACTTGCAGTAGTTTTGTGTGACATTAATTATTATATACCATATTCTCTCTTAACCATAATGCTTTAGAAAGTGTGAAAGGATATGGATAGGATCAAAATTCGTCAGCATAATTTCAGTTTCTTGTACACTTACTCATAAATTCTCCCGTCTTATAATACTTTAGAGTAGACCTAGTTGTTAATTTCTGTGTCATTTTGGTCTCTTGTGGACAGTTCTCACATTGGCAATCATACCACATCTTCTTTTTCATACTAACCAAAATACAGTTTTTCGGCCATTTTGTAAACATGTTCTCTGACGTGGGCCAATGCATATAAACATTTATTAACTGTCCAAAGTTTCTATACCTATATCTTTGTATCTTCTCTCCTGTTTACATGATACAAACTTTGAACTTTGATAAAATATCCACCGACGTCCATTTTTACCTTTGATACCTAGGTTTAATCAAATTGTAATCAGAATTTCAAGTGTTTTGATCTGTTTTATCTATATTTGCTGACTAATATAGCATAGTTTCGTTTGAAGCTTACAAAATTCATGCATAGGTAATAAATATTAATTGGAAATTCTAACTGACGAATTTGAATGAGATACAATGGACTTTTACGAAGGGAAATTCAAGGTAAAATGACATGGTATACAATTGATAGATACAACCATATGTCAAATTTGTTCGATATTAGTTTCATTGTCACGCGTGCACTGAAAAATTGTTTAACAATAATAGTAAGGAAGCATATGTTATTGTAAAGCACATATGATGACGTCAGTCAAACTGACGAAAACACAATCTTAGCTACGTTTTATACACCGAATTTAATCATCTGTTTTTTATTTTACAGACCCGAATCAAACATGCACCGACTCAATAAATGACTCGTCGTCAGGATTTGCCTCTGATGCAGCGAGTCATACGTACTCAAAGACCAGCATGTCGACCTTCAAAGGAAGCTGCTCTGACAGTAGCGAATCTGGACGAGTATCGTGTAGAGAACCACCGTGGTCAGGGACAAAGACTCCTACACACAGAGAACCTAACCATTACAATCCACGTGACTTAAATATGCAATACAGAATGTCCACACCGTCACCAATGTCTCATAAATCATCATCGTCCGTGAAAACAACATCATCTAACCGTTCGTCCTCAAAATCATCACACATTTCATCACACAAACTTCCAACAGCGCCACCTGTGATAAGTTATAAAAATCCTGCATATGAATATCAGTTAGATAAACATATTGAAGAAATTCAGTATAATATTAAACGGATTGAGCTTCAAGACGGCCAACAGTACATTTCATCCAAACCGAAATCACGTCACCATAAACCGTCTCTTTTCGACTTAGTGACAGATGACGTTATTGTGAACATATTCTCAAACTTGCCGACCGATCAGTTGTGTCGATGTTCTCGAGTGTGCAATCGATGGTATCGGTTGTCATGGGATCCGTTACTATGGAGACGCATTGTTATAAATAGCGAGAAGATAAACGTTGATAAAGCTTTGAAATATTTGACAAAAAGACTTAGTTACAATACTCCCACAGTATGTGTGATTGTGGAAAGAATTATATTGACTGGTTGTGAAAAGCTAACTAATAAAGGATTACATACGATAGCGAAACGCTGTCCAGAGTTACGGCACTTGGAAATACAAGGATGTGCCAATATTACTAATGATTCACTCTTTGAAATTGCATCTTATTGTGTTAACCTGGAATATTTAGATACTACTGGTAGGTACAAGTTATTTTTATTGATAAACACTTATTCGAACGCACCATACACGTCGACAGAAACCAAAACTTAGCGTCACAGTTGCTATAAGCATCGATTTAGCAACCTGTTTCTGAAATTAGATACTTAAGTCAAATATCTCTTTAATATAAACAGCTATTTTTTTTAAAGTTAATTAAAGATGAGGTTTACCCGAAATTCAAATATTAAAACATGATAATTATACGTTTGACGTAGGAACAATAAAGGTCCATACCTTAAAATTGAGAAAAAAAGCTTAATAGATTGATAAAGAAAATTTAAGCATCATGTTTTAAATGTGGTTTTCGGAATCCTTGTAAAACTTTGTGAATAATAAGATGTGGTATGATTGCCACAACTGTCTATTAAAGACCAAATGACAGAAATTAACAACTATAGGTCACCATACGGCCTTCAACAATGAGCAAACCCCAAACGGCATAGTCGGCTATAAAAGGCCCCGAAATGACAAAAATAGAAAGAATGTTTTCTTTAATAAATGTCTGGGGGGAAATCTTTAAAAATTTGCTCTTGTAAAAAGGGAAAACTTATTCTTTTCTTGCCGAGTTTCCTCGAACTCTAAGCTGACGTAAATGATGATGATTATTGCTTTAATACAATATCATTTAGCTGAAATCCTAATAAAAATATGTCAAAGGAAAAATTAACATCTATAAACGTTTTCTAGACCATTGAACATAATTAAATTTTGTATTACCTGAGAAAATAAAAAAAAATTAAATTAGACAGAGAAAAAGGAGTCGTTTATATGTTATAAATCACAGCAACAGGGAATAACGTATAAATGACAAATATCATTTATATGTATTAAAATATATTTTATTTCCATTTCCGCCAACTTTCACTAGCTTTGCTAGGCACATCATAAGTATGAATGGACAAATAAAATTATTTCAGTTCTAATAATACCGTTCTATTCTATAAAGATTTTAAATAATATTTTGAGCTGTTGAAGCGAGAGAGAGAAACAAAAGACTTTGGAAGGAATCCCTAATGTCTCAGTTAATCATACAGTTTGTATTGATAGATTGTTTTTCTCGCTCTGAAAATTGGAAGAAATACCCCCAAATCTTACTAGATAGACCAAATAACAATCATGTAATTTAAAACAGTTATAATACTTTGAATTAAACTCATAGTTTCTTCAATACACTTATTATACGAAACTGAACGAACACTTCTTTGTATGTTCTTAAAGAAAGCTTGAAGTTGTGTAACATATAGTATCATATAGACTTCACTATAACAACCCAGCAGTCGTGTATTTAAATGATGGGAGGTAATCCAGGCATAAAATGACAGCGCACAATGACAATTTTGAGATAATTCACGTGAGATTAATCCGAAAATAAAACCATGTTTCTTTAAATACTCCGAAACAGTGGGAAGTTGACAGTGAAAATAGTGTAAGAAGTTATTTGGTTCGTGATGACATGACTATTTATTCCTTTGATGCCTAAATTGAAATTTATAGAAGAATTAATTTTCATTTCCATGCATTGGTAGACGTGAATTAAAATTTAACTTTGAGGGCCACAATAAATTTTCATAAATGAACAACATTTTGATTACATTTTTAAAATTTCATGCATAGTTGAACCTTGTATGAGACTTTTCATTTCATCAATGTGACTTCTTGCACACAATGTTTTGCAGAAGAAAAATGTAACGAAAAGCTTATAATTTACTTAAGAGAAATATAATGCATGCAGGTATTTGCCTTTAACACATTTACAATAATAGCACGTTAAATGTGTTAAATCTCTAAAAGATTCTTTCAGTATAAAAATGGACCAAATGAAAAACGCACAAACTCGATCACATTTTAAAGACTACCGTGCTTCCATTAGAGTACCGAGTTTTGTTCCTTATTTTAAGATATGATCTTTGACTAAACGTTATTTTATTATTTCAATTGCAGGATGCCCTTGTGTTACCAGTGTTAGTCTTACCACCCAAGTATTAGAACAGGCCACAGCACACCATCTTCGACAAATCTACCTCCGCTTTTTAGACATGACAGATTGTTACGCGCTGGAGGACGAAGGATTAAAAACACTTACTCTTCATTGTACCCAATTACAACACTTATATCTAAGACGATGTGTGCGCATAGGTGACGCTGGCGTTCAAGCCATAGGTATTAACTGTCCGTATATCAAGGAACTTAGCATTAGTGACTGTAGAAAAGTGACCGACTACGGAGTGTGTGCACTCTCGAAAATAGGAGACAATTTAAGATATTTAAGTGTAGCAAAGTGTGATAAAGTTTCTGACGTAGGTGTCATACAATTGGCTAAAAATTGCCGGAAGTTACGTTATTTGAATGTCAGAGGTTGTGAAGCTGTCTCAGACGACGCCATGGATGTTTTAGCACGAAACTGCACGAAACTCAAATCTTTAGATATTGGAAAGTGTGACGTAACTGACGAAGGATTACAGGTCCTTTCACATAATTGTTCTCAACTAAAGAAACTAAGTCTCAAGTCGTGTGATGCAATTACAGACGACGGTGTAAAATGTATAGCCAAGAAATGCCGCCATCTTGAACAACTCAATATTCAAGACTGCCACCTGACAGTAGATGCTTATCGAGCTGTTAAACGTTACTGTAAAAAATGCTTTATTGAACATACAAATCCTGGTTTTTATTAGCAATATATAATAACTTGTATGATAAAACAAGAGAAAGGTCTATCACTCTTCTGATTCTTTTACTTCTTCTTATTCTTTCTCTCCATAAATATCAATTTTAAATGAGGCTTCACATTTTCTGCTCATAAAGTGTTCAATATTAACAGAAATATCGGTTTCCCGCATTCCCCTCCATTTATTTAAGTCCAATCAGAAATTACAAAAATTTTCTTTAAAAATTATGCATGTGAAGTAATTTAGAATGACACTTTTCGCTCGAGTTACTTATTGTTCGAATTTTGGAAAGAACGACTTTTTTGTCTATTTTATAAAACTAAACTCGAGTATTAAACTTTTTGGTTGCTTTTAACATGTTTTTGACTCATTAACAATGGTTCAATCTGTTTCAGTCTCTATACTCAAAGAATTATGTCTATAAACAGCAAATAATAATGCGAAAACAATGATTGTTCAGAACATAAAGAGAGCTTTGAACATTCCCATATGTCCCGGTAAGCATATATTCCATTGTTGTGTATATTTTATCATGTATAATCTACAAGAATCATATATTATTATTATTATTATTTTCAAAGTTCTTGTGTTGATTGTTTTTGTTTTACTAAGTTATGTTTGTTACAACAGTGCTGGAAATAAAATATTAAAATAAGTTTTATTTCTATATTTCATTTATCAAATCCGACTTCAAGGAGGCTGTGCTATACTGCATATCAAGGAAAATACCGAACTCCGAGAAAAATTCAAACGGAAAGTCCGTAATCAAATGGCAAATTCAAAAGCTCAACACACACCAAACGAACGGATAACAACTGTCATGTTTCTGACTTGTTACAGACATTTTTATGCAGTTAATGTCGGATGGACCTGGTTTTATAGCTATCTTAACCTCTCACTTGTTAGACACTCGTATACAATTCCCTTATATTGACAATGTAGTGTGAACAAAACACAGATATAATAGTTAAAAATGTAAAAAAAAAAATATGAGGATACGGCAGTCAACATTGGGTTATAATCTTAATCAATATAAAACAAACAAATATGTCACAAAGTAACACAATAAGGCATATACACAGCACATTAGAAAAAATGAAAGACACGAATACAAAAATTTAACATAGAAACACAATGACAGGAAGTATAAGTTCAAAGCTACGTCATCTGTAACAAAGGAAAAACAAAAAGGCATGTAGACAAAGCACTTTAGCAAAAATGTAAGACAAGATTAAAAATTTATAACCATCGAACATAACACAATAACAGAATGTATAAGTACAGATCCACGTAAAATGAATATCACCAAAAACAGTATAAAAGGTAAACGTTATATTCATAAAGACAAACAAATTTAAAGAATACTATAACACGTTATTTTAGATGATTAACAACTTCCGTACCCTTAATATATACTCCAAGACCATCGTGTATTACTTGTGAAGTTGATACGGAATATTTATCAACAAAGTCTTGGTACCTTCCCATGAACAATTTTTAGAAAAGGGAGGATACGTTCTTTGACATACCCTTTGTTTTTTAACTTTCTACTCCGATATGGTGTCGTTTTACAAACTGAATATTAGCTGCAATCTCTTCAATACCGAATAAGTTGGGAAATATATATCTCATATGCAGGTGACACTGGTATATTGCTACTAAGGTTGGGGAAACGGATAATTTAGAAGTTAAGATCTTTTCGTTTGGCATAGACTCTTGTACTGAGAGAGGGACGAAAGATACCAGAGGAACATTCAAACTAATAAATCGAAAATAAACTGACAACGTTAACGCTATGGCTAAAAAGGAAAAAGACAAAATGACAAACAATTGTACACAAGACACAACATAGAAAACTAAACACTAAGCAACATGAATTCCAAAGACAGGGGGTGATCTCAGGTGCTTCGGAATGTGGCATTCGTCGTGTTGCTCATGAGAGTACAAAGCCGGTAAATAGTCTTTTTTTTTAATACTGATAAACGTTTTATTCCTAAATATTTCCTGTATATATTTACCTTAGTCGTCCAGGTAACAGGCTTAGGGTCCCTGTTTACAAATTGAACCATCCATCCAGGTGTAATATAATGCTAAAATGTAGTCCACTTTATACATTGGATTTACAATAAGTTTCAAAAATATATCAACATAATGTTAGAAGCATCTAACTGTTCTATACCTTACTTTCAAAATAGAAAAAAGTTAATAAGATACTCACACAAAATATGTGCATTTACTACAATACACATGATAGACTAATACTTTTTTTTTATATAATTTTTGTATGTATGCATATATTGATAAAATCTATATTCTCATACAATAAACAAGAAAATAATTGACGTTGTCTCAATTTAATACTATAGTTATTGTCTAAATTTTTATGATCACTTACCTCAATTTGTCTTATCGATGACGCCAATGTCTTTCAATTGAAAAACACATTTCGAATTATTTTTCAAGTTTATTTTCAGATATTACAAATACCTTGAGGTGCTATATGCGTTTTGTTGAAGGATAAATAGTCTTATTCGGTAGGTCACACTAGGACTAGGACTACGACTACGACATAAGGAACGTGTGACTTTGATTACTGATAAAATTGATGTTAATAATTGAGAAAGAGTTTTAGGGGAGCACCTTGAAGATCCAGCAATATACTGTTGTTTTTAAGGACACATATGTAGTTTAGGTATCAAATACAGTGATGGAAGATCCAGTTCTTCCTCTTTATGATCAAAGGAACATATGCTAGTAACAGACCTATGATTATCCAGGATTTACTAATTAGTAAGCGTCGAAGGGTATATATTGGGTTTTCAAGTGAATTGTCAATACTTATTTCATTTCTCAAGCATGCAGTTTATGTAATGTGATTTACACACAAAAACGTTGTTGTTTTGGGCTTTATCTGCGGGAACAACATTCTAGGTACAAGTCTAAAATTAGTTTAAACTCGTTATAAACGTGTATATATAGCAAACAATTTCAAACAGAAACGCTGCTGAAGATATTTAGCTTGATCATTGTTGTTCGCCTTTCTTCTACTGAATTATGCGATCTTAAAACATATATTAAGGAATTTTATTTGAAAAAAATGTGATTATTCAAAGCGAAATAACTCAAAATATTGACTGTGTGTAATATATAAAGCTATATTCCTCCTGTCACGTAAAACCATTATAGCCTTATAAATGGATACTATACCAAGTTATCGGTAAGATAGCAAACTCAATTTACCAATATACAGAGATAACAAGATTGACTTTAATTTATGTTTTATTATAATTGCTGTCATGACGCAGATATCCATATAAAGGCAACGTTTCAACCTTTAAGACCATAGTTGAAATGATAACTGAAAACAAAGATATTGGCATAAAAAAACTTTTTTTTCAAGGCTATTAACTTTTATCCACATGATATTTCAATCATATTGTCTAGGTGCTAAATATTGTGATTTGCCTGAGTATTCCCAACACATATCTTAAAATACAAAGTATTCTTAGTTCTGACCATTGAAAAAAAATATACCTGTTATGGCGTATACAATCTATAAATGGTAATAATACCCATTCATTAGTATCTTCCACAACATGATCAACACGAATTCCTCTCGATATAAAAAAAAAAAGTAGAAATCCGATTAAAGCAAGTTGAGAGATTAAAGCCGAACTACAAGGAAAACTCTAAATGAGAAATCCCTAAGGAAATGGCAAAATCAAAAACTCAAAAACAGCAAACGAATGGATAGCAACTGTCATATTCCTTAATTGGTACATGCATTTTCTGATGTCAAAAATGGTGGATTAAACCTCTCACTTGTATTACCGTCGCATCAAAATTCATTTACATTAACAATGATATGAGAACAAAACACACATACATAATAGGTAAAAATGTCATAACGGGGTACATCAGTCTACATTGAGTTATAATCTTAATCACTAGTTAAACAAGCAAATATGTCAACAATGATAAACCAAAAAGCACATTTGCAAAAAACAAATGACAAGAATACAAAAATACTAATAATTTTACAAATAAAAGAATACAATAACAAGTTATTTATATGATCAACAACGTCAGTATCTAGAATCTATACTTCAAGACCATTGTGAAGTTGAAACGGAATATTTATCAACAATGTCTTGGTTTCTTCCGATGATGTTTTGTTTTAGAAAAAAGACGGGGCGGTCTTTGACATACCCGTGGTTTATCAACTTTCTGTGTGAGTTGGGAAATGTATAACCGATATGCAGGTGAAGTTTGTAAATTGCTACTAAGGTGGGGAAGTTAATAATTTAAAATTCAAATCGTTTCGTTACAAACTTTAAGGAAATACTCTATCGAGGAAAAATGCTAAAATCAAGGCGAATATTCAAAGCGAAATAACCCAAAATGTTGACGGTGTGTAATATACAACCTTAAACTCTGGATCTATTTTTTATGCAAATCTAATATTACGAAACCTTTTTTCTGTTCTTTACCATTTTGCTATGTACAATAGAGTCTTTAATTTTACGATATGGGGACGGAATCTTTATATTAATTTATAAATAAACCTTGACATTTTTATCTTTGCCATGTTTTGTCATAATTCTTAAACTTAATAATAAGACAGCAAACAACGATAACCACTAAAATACAGTCTCCTTTCTTTTCACAAGCACATTTTGGGGGATCAAATATATAGTTCTGTTCAGATAAAGTACAGAAACATTCACATTTTAAGGCTAGAAAGAAAAGACCTAGCATTTCCGATAAACGACGATTTAAACAAAGAACTTTAGGATTCCTTAAATATAAAAACAAGTAGTACATTTTAGACTGCATTGCTACAAAATCATTCCTGATTTAATATTGTATATGTTGCTTCATCCTTTAGTCATTTTGTCTCGGCCTCTTCTACTTTTTGCAATATCAATTTTTCATCAATACCTGTCTCTTCGTACAGACATAATTCGCAGTCATAATCCTGAAAGAAAGAAAAGATTAAAAAGACTTTGTGAGTTATAACACACTTACTTTTTTTTCATATTAAAAAGTATGGCAATCGAAGATAACGATGAACATCACTACAAATGCATTCAATCAAACTATTCCGATTAATGATTGTTCTCGGAATTTCCCAAGGTAATTTGGTTTTCAACGTTGACTATGCTCTTGTAACTTAAATAGCTTTAAGACCATTTCTTAATTTTAAAAGAAAATGTTCAATAAAAAAGCTTTAAGAATGTACTCGGGGTCTTTTATAGCTGACTATGCGGTATGGGCTTTGCTCATTGTTGAAGGCCGTACGGTGACCTATAGTTGTTAACGTCTGTGTCATTTTGGTCTTTTGTGGATAGTTGTCTCATTAGCAATCATACCACATCTTCTTTTTTATATCATCAATTTAGTAACTGTTTGTTTGAGTAAAAATAAAGGGACCTTATATATAAACTACAGTTATTGTAAAAATTGTATGGATAAGAGCAAGGGATACTATTAGTAAAAAATATTTACAAACATTACAAACTGAATCATTAAACAAACAATACATGTTGTCCACATTATAGAAGATATTTTTATTTCGGTATGATAGTTTCCTAAATTCAAATATTATTTCAGATGAAATGTTTGATTCGTGACCTCCTTTCAAATTGTTTTAAAAATTCACCTTAATTACGCTTTTGATACATTCCCTGTCTCCATGAACCCTTTGTCTCTTTTCGTTTGCAACGTCTTGACCAATCCATGATAACAACACAAATTTTGTTCGTTTAATTGTCTCTGGTCCCTTTTCCTCGAAATCCAGACGAATGAAGGCAAATAGCCTGACTTTATCTGGAATAAAAAGACAATCAGTTGACCATATAATGTTCTTAACGCTTCATGACATGATGCTACAAAATGTAATATAACCAAACTAAAGGTTCTTAGATGACGATAGATATTTTTCAATTTTTGCAACTGCAATCTATTCTTTGTTTCCTCGACTGTGACCTACCGCATTGGGTTTATCACCGTGTTTGTACTTACATGACCATCACGACGGGTGGTACATATGATACAGGATCTGATTACCTATCTAGCACACCTGAGATCATTCTCTTTTTTTTAGGTGGAGATCGTGTTCCTCAGTCTCAGTCTGTGTTATTTGTCTTTTCGTCGGTCTTCGTCTGCCATGGTCTTATCATTTTGTTTTCGACTTCTAGATGTTCTAGTCCTATTTGTAATCAATAATTTTGGAGAGTTTGGTTTGAAACAGTTAAATACGAGTCTTTGCTACTTGTATTTACTGGAAAGCATAAGGATTACGACAAACACTCTGTATTTACCTGTAAACTTGGCAAAGAATTTCCCGCAATCAGAACCTGTCCAATGTAGTACTATCTTATTTTCAGCGCTGTACTTTAAGAGTAACCTGTGAATAAAAGGAATACTATAATCAACAAGCTGTAGACAGATGAATGTGGTGAAGCAAAATAATGATAATTCAAAATGTAAAAGGAATATTTATTTATTATTTCGACCTAATTATCAAAGGCGTTAGGTAAATATAAAAAAATAAGATGTGTTATCACCCAGCACTCCCCTAACCTGGGAAAGTGATGTCACAACACTACATAAGAACAAACTATAAAGATTAATTGAAAAGCTTTTAACTACTCATCAGATCTATTCAAAGCATAACAAGAACAAACACAAATACTGAAGACACTAAGAACAGATTTGAGAGTGCTCGCAGTT
Source organism: Mytilus edulis (assembly GCF_963676685.1). Taxonomy (NCBI): domain Eukaryota; kingdom Metazoa; phylum Mollusca; class Bivalvia; order Mytilida; family Mytilidae; genus Mytilus; species Mytilus edulis. Next base: position 31,167,335 of record NC_092345.1, on the reverse strand, counting down.
ATTACTGAAAGCTAGTTCAAAATCGATATCAACTTTAGAAAATATATTTAAGATTAGATGTATATTAGAGACTAAAATGTCAATCAGTACCCATCTAACATTAAAGTGGTAATTTTCTTTGAATGTATCATTTTATTCTTCCAAATAAACTTGGATAGTTTTATACTTTCAAACATACGTGGTAGTTAAATTCTTCAAATATACTTGAAAGAAAATAATTTCTGAAAATGTCAACTAAGAACTCTTAGCGTAGAATGTTGTTAACTTAAAATTACCATTTCGTGTCTGTATGGTCATCTCTTACATCCTTATATGCAATAGTGACAGCCTCCTGATCATCTAAAATGGCGATTTTTCTGAATCCTGTAAATTCCATTATACTTATATTTCTTGATCATTTAGTAGGAATACGTGACGTTACCTTGGCAAAAGGAATTAGCAATGGCAGTTTATGTTGCTCACAACTCTCTCTTCCTTTAAGTGACTTAGTTGATGCGAATGAAGTATTTCATTATAGAATTGATGTTAGGTTTTAATTACAAATGCAATACTTTACAAATGATTTTATAGCATGTCTTTCTCGAAGATAATTCTTTGCAATGTAAAGTTATAAATCTTTTATTGAACCAAGGTAGAAGACACTGAAGTAATTACTTCTGATAATTATCTTAAAAAATAAAAGTTCAATCAATGCCCTTAATGTGAAATTGTGTAAAATTAATTCTTTTCGTGTTAGTAAAAAGCAATGAACATGAACATTATATATGGAAGTATTTTGCATTTACATTTGTTGCGAATATATTAGAGTCGACAAATTGTTTTATTAATAAAAAGCTGTTATAATTATTATCGATATAAAAAGAAGAATTGCACAATGGATCAGACTTTATATTTGTTTACTAGCACAGCGACTAATTCTGACTCTTATATTTTGTGAAAAGGTTTTGGAACTGATATTTATTTACTGTTTGATTATGAAGAATAAGAAAGAGACAAAATCAAAGTAAACAAGAATGTGTCCAAAGTACACGGATGCCCAATTCGCACTATCATTTTCCATGTTCAATGGACCGTAAAATTGGGTAAAAATGTAATTTAGCATAAAAACTAGAAAGATTATACTAAAGGGAACATGTGTACTAAGTTTCAAGTTGATTGGACTTCAATTTCATCAAAAACTTCCTTGACCAAAAACTTTAACCTGAAACTCCCACTTTCATTTTCTATGTTCAGTGGACCGTGAAATTGGGGTCCAAAGTCTATTTGACTTTAAAATTGAAAAGATCATATCATAAGCAACAAGTGTACTAAGTTTCAAGTTGATTGGACTTTAGCTTCCTCAAAAACTACCTTGACCAAAAACTTTAACCTGAAGTGGGATGAACGGACGCACGGACGGACGAACGAACGGACAAACGAACGGAGCCACAGACCAGAAAACATAATGCCCCTCTACTATCGTAGGTGGGGCATAAAAAACAATCTGGGGAAATTGCACGAACTTCAAAAGGAGCGAGACAAGAACTTCAAGAGAAGCGAGAAAAAATGTGTTGTTCCTGTCCCAAGTCAGGAGCCTGTAATTCAGTAGTTGTCGTTTGTTTAGAATGAAATTCAAAACAGTGTGGCTGTGGCCATTGATTGACTCATTAAATTCATCCATTGACTGGGACAATTTAGGTGAACGTTTGTATGTAACGACCACTGCTCACTATGTACTTTTTAAAGACACTTAAACTATGGGGTCACCAAAGGTTCTCAACACCTTAATAAAGTAATTCGAAAAACTAATCAGAAATAACACGATGTTTTGATTTATATCAATTATATAAATCAAAACATAAAGGTTATTCCTGATTAATTTTTTGAATTATTTTATAATTAAAGGCGTTAAGAAACCTTTGGTGACCCCACAGTTTAAATGTCTATCGTAGGTACGTCGTGAACAGTGGTCGTTACAGACAAACGTTCATGTAAATTGTCCCAGTCAATGGATGAATTTAATGTGTCAATCAATGGTCACAGCCACACTGTTTTGACTTTCATTCTATGTGTTACATATTTGTTTTTCGTTCATTTTTTTTTTCATAAATAAGGTCGTTTGTTTTCCCTTTTGAATTGTTTTACATTTTTTTATCGGGGCCTTTTATAGCTCGGTATGGGTTTTGCTCATTGTTGAAGGCCGTACGGTGACCTATAGTTGTTAATGTCTGTGTCATTTTGGTCTTTTGTGGATAGTTGTCTCATTGGCAATTATACCACATCTTCTTTTTTATATGATAAGCCATTCCTGTGGAAATAGTTATCAAAGGTACCAGGCTTATAATTTGATACGCTAGACACGCGTTTTGTTTACATAAGACTCATCAGTAACGCTCATATCAGAATATTTATAAAGCCAAATTAAGTACGAAGTTGAAGAGCACTGAAGACCATAATTCCCAAAAGTTTTGCCAACTACAGCTAAGGTCATCTATTCCTGCTGTAGTAAAACCTTCGTATTTCAAAAATTCAAACGTTTTGTAAACAGTTAATTTATAAATATGACCATATCAATGATAATTAATGTCAGCACATAGTGCTGACTACGTGGCTTGTGATACACTCGGGGAATTAAAACTCCAACAGCAGTGGCATCGACCCAGTTGTTATAAACAAACTCATCATAGATACAAGGATTAAATCTTGTATATACGCCAGATGCCCGTTTCTTCTGCATAAGACTCATCAGTGAATTTCGAATCCAAAAATGTTAAAAAAAAAAAAGCCAAATAAAATATGAAGTTGAAGAGCATTGAGGACCGAAATAAAACAAATCTGGGAAAATTGCATGAACTTCAAAAGGAGCTAGACAAGATGCGTTGACAGGATAAGCGATTCCTGTGATAAACTGGTCCTGAAAATGTGCCAGGATATTACGATTTTAGCCTACATCAAATGCTTAAAAAATATTATCTTAAAGTGTATCATGGGTTTTGTAATGCGCATGTTCACACTGAAGAGGGGCGAAAGATATCAGAGGATTAATCAAATGCATAGATCGATAACAGACAGACAACGTCATGGCTTAAAAAGAAATAGACAAACAGACAAATAACTATGCACGAGACACAACATAGAAAACTAAAGACTAAGCAACACGAACCCCACAAAAATCTTGAGGTGATCTCAGATGGTCCGGAAAGTTAAGCAGATTCTGCTCCACATGTGGCACTAGTGGTGTTGCTACTATTATTACAAACCTAGCCTTGTATTGTGATCATGTAAATATGAGGAAAGAAAACTCAACAGGCAATATGTACTACTATTTCAGATGACTAAGAAGCAGACAACTAAAAGTATACTCGTTCAAAATTAATAAAAGAACCATTTGTGATGCTTGCAATTTGTAGATAAACATGTTATTTTTTTCGTTGTTTTTCCTCTTTTAGATTTTGTTGTTGACTCTTTCTTTTAGTCGTATCACAAGTTGAGAAGAAAATCTATTTCAATAATTAAATCCATTTCCTGGTTTTTTTTGTTTGTTAAATTGAGCATTTATTATTCATGTTGGATTCATGCACCATCACCATTTTTAGTTCGGATGTATTGAATATATGTACAAGAAAAAACATATATATGAATATTATCGACTGGATATCATCGGTCAACCGATACAGTGTCGTGTGAATAACGTAATTATTTAGTATTCAGCTGATTTTTTTCTCCGAATGACCTTAGATCTGCTCCAAATAGACTTTTGACGTCAGGCAACAATCCCTATTGAATTGTGACGTCAAATTTTTTAAATTGTGATGTCAAATATTACGGGAAACTGTGTGATTTTATGGAGTGGCGGAGAAATTTGCATACAAGTGCAAATACGTCTTTAATAGTACATTCTTTGAAGTATTTTCTTTTTTATATATATGACCTATTATCGAATCTGTTCGATTATAGTAATAAGGATATTTACAGTGAATTTTTCGACAGTTATTGAATTTTGTGATTTGAAAAATTCAACTGAAAGAACTAAGTCTTCAAATTGTGTTATGCTGACTTTAATAGTAAGATAATTTTTTCAAATGTACATGCAAATAAAGTGTTTTGATATATTTCTTTTACAAAACTTTTGAATTGAAAGGCTTCTCTACCTAAGGAATGGGTTATCTTAGCTGTATTTGGCAAAACTTTTAGGAATTTTGGTCTTCGATGCTTTTTAACTTTGTACTTTATTTGGCCTTTTTAACTTGTTTGGATTCGAGCGTCACTGGTGAGTCTTTTGAAGACAAAACGCGCGTCTGGCGTAAATACAAAATTTAATCCTGGTATCTATGATGAGTTTATTTATACAAATGACTCCTTTCAAACTTATTTCGAATGCTTTTATTGAAATGTCATACACCAACGTCAATAACAGAGCAATCAGAAGAGTAATTTTAAACTTAAATAGTTTTAAGCTGTACTAAAGATACTATATATGTAGTTTTAAAAACTAGAAATATAGTTGACTGTTAATATGATCCAAAACTGATGGAATTGAGTTGCATTCAATTTTTATCAAAGATCATCTCAACACTATGACACTTGTGATCATCATAGTGTTTACCAAATTATCGAACCATCATATAAATGGTTTTCAAAGACTCTCGGTATTCTGTAAATGTCCACCAATGACATGAATCGTTGGAGATAATCCCAGATTGGTAATAGTATCCATTCAGATCGGAACTACCGCAGGCACTAAACCAAAAACCTCCCTTATGGTACTTCGGATTACAAGATACACCAGAGACGTCATTATCGGTATCTAGTGTACTAAATTGATATCCTACCTGGTAAAACAGACTGTTACCTGTAAAAATGTTAGATTTATTACAACAAAATAAGAGCCGGGTCTTTAAATTTGCAGAAAAATATACATACACGATGGTGTAAATCGCCTTTCTGAAACTTAAACAATTGCATTATTAGTATACTCATATGAAAATATGTAACGTCATTGGACTATAAACTATATAGTTTTGTATTCTAAAACCAACAAAAAATGATGAATTTAGCATTAACCTTAAGTTGTCATGGTTTGTCAAGTATTACAAATATAATGTGTTAGTGGCAGATACTTGGCTTCTATGTTCAAAACATAACGTTGTATTGCGACACAGATACTTCTCTATTATTGAAGACATTATCATTACTTCTGGCTTTTCTGTTGGCTAGTTCGTTTTATGAAAGAACTAACATTTCATATATTTAAATCGCTGCACTAACCTGCTGAGCCACTGTATTCAGAAAAGTGAAGCCTATAATTGTCGTTTTTAGGGCCGATATAAAAGTCGGTATAATGAGCATACTTCCATACACCATCCCATGTCTGCATCAAAATTAGCAATTCATTTCCACCAGAAAGTGTCAATTGATACAAAGCCTCATTCCCTTTAAGAAAAAACAAATTGGAATAGTTTACATAAATGATAGTATGAGCAACAAAAAAAAAAGCAACATGAAATATACTAGGCTGATAATTTTGAACGTCAAACGCAAAAGCTAAAATAGAGCGAAAGTGTAAAACTAAGAACGAAGTAGATGAGCATACACCTTATTGCTATTTGTCCGCCATTACTAATCTTCACACAGGTTCAAGTAACATTTTGACGTCATAATACAAAATATATGACACCACCATGAAAAAGTGATCGTTGTATGACGTCAATAGTTCATGTGGGACAGACTAACCAGGAATAGCGATAAGTTGAATTGAGGACCTAAAATTCAAAAACGTTTTGCCGAATAGAGTTCATGTAATTACTCACCAAATACACTATACTTATAATTTAGTCCGCCAGGCGCTGGTTTGATCTATATACGATCCATCAGTGACGCTCGACTCAAAACAGTTGAAAAGCCATTCCATATATTAAGAAGTTGAACATTACTAACCGTGTCAGCACAACCATGCGACTACTGGCATAATCTATTCCTGCCTTAGTTCGAATAATCAGTTGTAAACAGAAACAATTCGTTGGTTAATATCACCATGTCAATGATGATTCAAGTCAGCAAAGTAGTGCTGACCACTGGGATGGTGATATACTCAGATGGAAAACCTCCACCCACATTTTCACAGGTCAAGTGGTTGTAAATTAACTCATCAAAGATAACAGGCTTGATTGTAGTTCGTTTATATGGTTCTAACTGTTTCATTTTTATACTATTTACTCAATGAGAAGCACATAGTTTGAATGTTCATTGCATTACTTTTCATTAGGTATTCCACAAACAAATTGTTGTAATACACTCGTAGCCTACCTCCTGTACGTCAGGATTAGCATGATTCAAACGATAAAATTGACTTGATATTCAGCTTGTTCATTGTGTTGTGTAAATTTAAACTAAAAATAGTGCAATCAAAAACCATAAGTAAAAGAAACAGCGAACAAAAAAGATAAACAAAACAAACGGGTCCACAAAATCTGACACTATTAGAGTTTTAAAAGCAGCTAGAATTCAAGGGGAAAACATGGTGTTCCGGAATGGTAAGCAGTTCCTTTCATGTCCCCTGTTGGATTGTTTGTATTTCCAGTTCCAATCGTTGATTTTACAATCGAAATTACAATTTCCACATTGAAGATGAATTTAAAACAGAATTACATGTACGCATGGCTGTTAAATGTTTTGTATATTGTTGGCCTCCAAATTATGGTTTCGATCGTGCAAAATAAATTCAATCTGTTACAATGTTTTATACGAGTAGAGGTGAAATTACTCTATATTGAATTTGATGATATAAAGATCATGATACTCATTTACTGATTATAGAATTATAAAGGAAGAGTAAATTGCTAAATTGTATTTAAGTTTTTTCTAAATTCAAACAGCAAAGCATTTGCTTCTCCAACCTTTGGAAAACACATTAAACTTTGTTTTCAAGCAAAAGAGATATCATATTTTACCTCTTATAATATAAATTATATAGTCATTTTTATATATTTCCTGTTTACAAAATTAAAATTTTTCAAAAATTAAGGATTTTCTTATCCCAGGAATAGATTATCTTGGCGGTATTTGGAACAACGTTTTGGAATTTTGGGTCCTCAATGCCCTTCAATTTTGAACTTGTTTGGCTTAATAACTGTTTTGATCTGAGCGTCACTGGTGAGTCTAAAGTAGACGAAACACGCGTCTTCCGTATCAAATTATAATCCTTGTACCTTTGATAACATTTTACATTATTACAATTGTTTCTGAAAATTACATCACCTAGAAGCTTACGTTTTATGATGTATTTTACATGGAAACAAGCTATTCTTGACAAATGATTTTATTGCATGAAGCAAATTGAGTAATAGATTAACAATATACTTTGAAACAGAGATAAACTTATGATAAATACAAAACATATTATGATAAATCAGTAGCCGAGAGATCCTGAGTTAAATACTTGCTTTGTATTTGAAAATGTGTTAATATATACTAAAACAAAAACATACAAAATATATATCTTAGTGAGAAGTTAAGGTTCAACATTTAATTCATATGTGTTCCAATGTTTGTCAATTTAAGTGTTTTCCCATAATTTTTATCTTTGATTTCCCTGATATATTTACATAATCATTCTCATAAATGTTAAAAAAAAAAGTCATTAGTAGTTATCATGTGGTGATATGCATAACTTAACAAACCTATCCAGTATTCTGTATTAGGATCACCAAAGCCTTGTTCATAGTCCGACCACCTTCGATAAAAATTCACAGAACCGTCTTTCCTTTGTTGGAATACCTGAAATGTCACATTTCAACATTTTTAATCATATATGCATATTTACTAGCATCAATACTGCAAACATTAAGGGGAAACTATTAGAATGCTTTTCATAATGATTACTAGCAGTAGACAGCAGAACCGTCGTACATCTACAATTAGGATTGCATTTACACTTCATGTAGCGTTTAAATATTAGATCGTCTCAAATTGTAAATATTTCTCGTCGCTTCCGAAATGACAAATGCAATATCAATAAAATTAGATTCTAATATGCCGACCTAATATCGCCAACCAGTATAATCACCATATATCTACCTTAAGCGCACACGCAGTTATATACAATAACGGCTGTTCCGCTTTACGACAAACTGATTTATACTGCCAGATATTCTCAATTTTTGACATCGAAACCCCCAGTTTACGTAGCCAAGATTCAGATACAATATATATCTCTGTTCTACAGCAAAATAAACAAATCAGTCCATTTCAATTTACATGCTAAAATTTTATAAAACGAAAATTCCGCGAAATGATGTTATTGTCTTGGCATGGCAACGAAACAAGGTGACGTCATAACTTAAGTATGTTTCTGTAAACAAAAATCAAATGTAAATACCGGTGTTTTAAAGCTTCATGTACGCCCCAAAACGAATAAAACTACATTGGAAGAAAATATATAAGTGAAAAATGCAATTAAAAAGATAATCATTGAATTATACAGTATTACTAATATTATCAAGATTTAGAGTCAAATACGGCTTTCAGATGAAAACAATCATGTATAACTATTCACAAATAAAACACTGGGCCTTTATAATGTTTTAATCAACAAGCAAAGGCTTCCCAGCTCGATGACACTGTTTCATAAGGTGACATTAGATCGTTTAATACGAATTGTAACACTTTTCTAACAAATGATTAAAGTTTTCTGAAACGTATTCTCGGTATTTCACAGATGTATCTGTCTAATTTAATGATAAAATAACTGTTTTTAAAATTGGCGCGTCCGAAGCAAATTTATGGATTTGTCTTCATATAGGAATTGTTACTTATTTAAATATGAGTCTAAGATACTTCGATGGTTTATTAATTGCTATTGGCTTTGAACTTGAATTAAAATCTACAAATACTCTCAGTTTGGTACTTTATGTGTCATGTCTTTTTGTTGTTCGTGTTGTTTTAATAGAGAGGAGGGAGCTTTGGGGGTAATACTCATATACTTTTGGATTCATGTGAATCCCTCAGTTTTTTTTTTAATTTTCGTATGTATATTTAGGGGATTTATGAGATTTGAGTATTCGTGCCTTTATATCACAGCTAAGGTTGTTATTCAATATATATACATGTACTCACTGTCCATCGACCCTCTATTGTTTGTAGGTCACACCAAACATCTTTTTGGATGTCAACGGAAGGGTAGATAGTGTACACACCACTACACGAATGACCTTGAGATTGAACTTCAGAACAATTTTTTGCTTGGGTATTTGGTGTCACTGTCTTGCAGACTGTTACTGTGAAAATAATAATTTTGAATTGTAGTTTATCATAACTATCGATATAAAACTATTGGATTTACAATACAGTTTCTCTAGTTATTAAATGAAAACAGGGTTGCGTTCAATATCGTAGCGGCTACTTAGGGCTACGCAGATTTATGACTATTGAACGTGTAGCTAGCCTAGCTTCTACATAGATATTGATAGCAACTAGGCTAGCTACTCGTTCAGTAGACAAAAATCTACGTAGCACTACGTAGCCGCTACGATATTGAACGCAACCCATGCAAGTATGTGTTTGATAATATGAGGCAGTCTTTATGTGTGATTGAAGGCAATGTCCACTTTATCTCAGTAAACCTTTGGTAATCAAATAAATATTAATTTGCAGTAAATCGTAAAATTTAAAACGTGGCTGTCTTCGTTTACATCGTGAAAGCTTTAATAATTCTTTGCATTTTATGTTGATTTTTCTTTTTATTGATTCTGTTAATGTAAAGACTACGTCATCTCATATGAAACTGATGATACCCAAAGTGCAGTAGATATTCAATGCAATATAGCTCTAAGGTTACTTCTTCGGTTATTTTAAACATTTATTGATACCACAAAATGTAAATGAACTGCATCAGATGCCAACATTTATTTATTCTTGTAGAATCGTAAGCAGAAAAAAATACTTTGTATCTCACATTAAATTTTTGACACGAACACTTGTTCCAAATTATATGTTCCATTAGGCTTCGTCGTTAAAATGAAACCGCAAATTTGAATCTCTATAACGAGATTAAACGAGAGTGACAATTTCTGAAAAAAAGGTCGTTCTGAGCATCTTCTGCCAAAGTTCGGTTTAATCTTAATTTATTGAAAGCTAATTATCGGCAAATGAACAAGACCACACATTTTTTGTATCCCTAATCCATGTTCTGAAGCAATATTTTTGCAAGATGAATTATTTTTCCTGTTCTTACTCATGCTATTGTGAAAATCTATGTTCGTTATTTTTCAAATGTCTATTACAATATTCTTGTTATAATGTATACCTGGTGAAACGTCATAATGAGTCCATTCGTTCTCAGGAATTCCTTTGACAGGTTGATTGGTGAAGTCTCTGTTGAAAGCTTGACATCTACCATCGTTTTTATTAAATGCTACGGACCAACAATTAATGTCATCTGCGCACGAGGTAAAACATGCTATAACGCTTCGTCTTTTAACCATCCACAATACGTTTACGGATTTGTAAACATTTTCGTATTGTACATTTCGTTTTGAATTTCGAAAACGTTTTAGGGCCGAAATATTTATAAGATATGTACTGTAAATTACTAATACAGCAAAATTGTAAATCCTATACATGATCGAATGAGATTAACATGTATTTGATATGTGCATCTTCGAGGCAATGAGCAATTTACAATTCATTAATGGAGTCACCGGTTTTATATACTGTCTATCTAAATTTTCAAAAGCTTATTAAAATGAATACCATCTACGCAATTGGTTATCAGGTGACATATGACATAAGAAGTATACTCAAAGGTCTTCGTTATCAACAGCCGTGGAATATTAAACACTTAAAATAAAAATAAAAAGGTTTTCAATTTTGTTTGCAGACCTGCGTTTTGTCTACACATGACAATCTTGTATAGCAATTAAGGAAAATCATCGAAGCAATTGCTTTATCTGGTGACAAATGACATAAGAAGTATACTCAAAGGTCTTCGTAATCACCAGCCGTGCAATATAAAACACTAGTTATTAAAGAAAATCACCAGGCACAGGTTTCGCTCACAAACCACATTAAATTATTATTTTTCATATTATCCTGTCTTATTATTTTATATCATTTGGTCATGAAATTGAAAAAAAAAGATATATTAAATTTAACAAAAGTGTCAAAAAAATCAATAGTTAATTAAAACCCGCATAAAATATGAATAAACCAAAACGCAAATATGACGTAAAAGCTAGGTTTTTTTTAAGTTTAAATACCCTATTGGACTTAAAATGGAATTAAAAAAATTCAAAAGAATTAGATGAAAGTGTCGAAAATCAATGATTGATTAAAATTATGGTTAAACATTTTTTTGAATGCTTTAAAACGTTTTGGCATTCACATTACTATAAGAAGTGTCACGGTACTTTTCTATTCCAAATTCATGTATTTGGTTTTGATGTTATATTTGTTATTCTCATCGGATTTTGTCTAATGCTTAGTCCGTTTCTCTGTGTGTTACATTTTAATGTTGTGCCGTTGTTCTCATATTATATTTAATGAGTTTCCCTCAGTTTAAGTTTGTTACCCCGATTTTGTTTTTTGTCCATCGATTTACGAGTTTTGAACAGCGGTATACTACTGTTGCCTTTATTTGGACTTTCATATGTATTGACCTTACTCTATGTATACTGTGTATATTAAATTGAAATATACCATGTATGTCTTATGATATAGTATACATTTACAACAAACCAAATGTTTAATAAATCACTGTTAAAAAATAACATTTTCCGTTAAATAATTGGGTTTTTATTTAAATTTTGCACATAATTTAGATTATATAAGTTCCTATTGACGAACTTAAACTGTCACTGGTAGACTAAGTTTATTCGAAAACAAACCACATAATTAAGCTCGACACAACAAAAGAAATTTCTGATTATTGAAATGTAACAATTAGAAGATGTGATATGATTGCCAATGAGACAACTCTCCACCACAGACCAAAAGACATAGAAGAATTTATAACCATAGGCCACCGTACGGCTTACAGCACGGGCAAAACCCATACTGCATCTAAAAAGGCTCCGAAATGACAAATGTTAAACAATTCAAACGAGATGATTTATGTTCAAAACAATGAAAAAATAAATATGATACTCAGCCACGAAAGACATACACTGATTGGCACGCCTCTGACTTGTGACAGGCACGTACATAATGTCGCGGATTAAAACAGGTGACATTACGACACAGCACAAAAGATCCTTGAAATACCTTTATAAAGGACAACAACTAAGTTACAGGCTCATATCTCTATATAGGACAACAACTTAGGAATATTGGTTAATGCTCTTCAACTTTGTACTTTATTTTGCCTTTTTTAACTTTTAGGATTCGAGCGCACTGATGAGTCTTTTTGTAGACGAAACGCGCGTCTGGCATAAATAAAAAAAATAATCCTGGTGTCTACGATGAGTTTATTTAATGACAGGCTCATTACAAAGAACAGGCAGCTGTAGAATGCGGTGGGGGTAAAGATAGATTGTATATCACTTAATTATATTTATTTTATTTGAGGAAATACTTTCTGAACTGCTTTGAAGGTCAACTTGTTTTATAAAATAATTTAACATTCGTTAATGCAAACTTTATAACTTTGTAAAATGAAATCACAAAATTCTGAATTCCGAGTAAAATAAAAAACGGAAAGTCCCCAATCAAATGGAAAAATCACATCAAACGAATGGATAACAACTGTCATATTCCTAACTTGGTAAAGGCATTTTCTTAATGGAAAGTGGTGGATTAAACCTGGTTCTGAAACTAGCTAAACCTCAACTTGTATGACAGTCGCATCAAATTCCATTACATTGACAATATTTTGTCAACAAAACATACAGCGTGTCATAATCGTAAAAAATGTCAAAAATAGGGGTAGAGCAGTCAACTTTTTGTTATAATCTCAATTACTACAAAAACAAACTTTATTCTGACATCGGACTCTGATTTCTCTTAAACTGAGTTTATCTGTGCGTATTGTTGTGTGCTTGTTTTTCTACATTAGCTAGCGGTTAAGGGGGAGGGTTGAGATCTCAAAAAAACATGTTGAACCCCGCCGCATTTTTGCGCCTGTCCCAAGTCAACAGTCTCTGACCTTTGGTAGTCTTGTTTGATGTTTGGTTTTAGTTTCTTGTGTATAATTTGGAGTTTAGTATGACGTCCATTTTCACTGAACTAGTATACATATTTGTGCAGGGGCCAGCTTAATGATGCCTCCTGGTGCGGGATTTGCTAGTTGTGTTGAAGACCCATTGGTGGCCTTCGGCTGTTTTTGTGTTTTCTGCTTTATGGCTGGGTTGTTGTCTCTTTGACACATTCCCCATTTTCATTTTCAATTTTATTTATATTGAGTTGACTTTAATCCCCAATTGACATAACTGGTCCAATCCAATTAGTTATGATAATGCTATATGATATAACTTCATTGTGCAGTTGATGAAATCGAAAATCTTTTCAGTGCAGTTGATGAAATGGAATATCGACTAGTTCATTTTCAAGTCTTGATTTTGAAACTCGTGACTATTCAAGTTGGATCTACTGACAAAATATCTGTATTCCTCATCTCAGATATTGAATTAATCACAGCTTTACACCTCATTTCCTCATCATTGAATTTTATATGAAGAAAACAATTTTTTTAGGACCCTCGATTCTGACTATGACAGACGCATCTACTGACAAAATATTATTTCTCCACGAGCTGTATCGCAAACTTTAATCAGCATATGTGAAATGTAGGTCAAGATAACCTTATTTTTATCACGACCCCTTGGTTATTCAAGACGCATTTATGAACAAAATATCATGAACTATAACTATAATACAGATAGATAGACAGTCGTGGTGTAGTGGTTGGATCTCCGTTCCTGATCTCCCTTGACACCATTTGCGAGTTTGGTCTTGAAAAATTATGATACTCCGTCGATAGGGGATGACAAATGGCTGATCCGTGTTAAGGGAGGGCCATATCTCTTGCACATACAAGACACTCCTGTTGATTTCGAAATAGAGAAGATTAATTCCACTAAAAGGCAGGACTCGCACCCTCAAAGTGGAAAGGGATTAATTTGTCATTTTGGCGCCTTTTATAGCTGACTATGCTGTATGGGCTTTGTTCATTGTTGAAGGCTGTACGGTGGCCTATAGTTGTAAATTTTTGTGTCATTTGGTCTCTTGTAGAGAGTTGTCTCTTTGGCAGTCATAAATAAATCCGACGTTTTACACGAACGAATCGAACAAGTTGAGATATATAAACACCATAAGATGGTGACAATACACGTATTCAAGATTTACAGGAGGCTCAAATCCTAGATACATGTAACTCCAACCAATAATCATGAATAAAAAAAACACAGCCATGTAATCCCATTGGACAGACTTATTTTGATTGTCACATTTGGAAAAGTGCTGTTGATTTAGATGTAAAACTTACTCGAAATACTAAGGTTTATTTTTACACTAAACAGACGTTAAAGTAAGATAATAATCGAAGTTTAAAGATGTTTTTTCAATACACAACTGTTAAACAAAGTTTTATAATAAACTTTATTTCTTTTTTTCACGAGCTCCAAGGTTTCTCGTCTACAACACCCGAAAGTTAATTATCAACAAAATGTTCCAATAAACAATTGCAGAATGAAATATCTTTTATTGGTTATAAGTTGTGAATTCGTAATAAATGCGGAAAACGTACACAGACAATAATTTCCCTAACATTATAATTTCAAAAAATTCGTTTCATATGCCTTCAAGCAGTCTATATGGTAGAATCTTATAGGACTAGTCTCGATCATTATAATGATTTCACAAATACTTGGTCATGTCAACGTAATGTATTCGTCGTTCTCGAGAGTACTCCTAGCTCAGCAGTTTTTCCACACCAGGTATGGATTGCTCGAGTCGGATTGTTTTCACTTTAGGCACTTTTAGAATTGGAATGCACCTTAACTTCGACTCTTATCTAGCTTTTTTATTTTAACTTTTACAACAATTTGCCCCTTGGTACTACTTCTATTCTTTCGCTAGTAAATTTACTTTAAAATGTTATTAGGAAAATCAGAGAGGAACGTGCTAATATTCGTTCAAAAAAGGTGCAAGTATGTTCTAAATTAATTACTAAATCTTATTTGTTAGTTAATGTGAGCAAAATGTTTATTAACAGCCTATGTACATTTATTTGCAAACCTGACTTCTTGGATTTTGATGTAAACATTTGTAACTTAAGATTTAGAAGTTACAGATAAGATTGAATAAAATATACAACCATTTGGATAAGATATTAACCTAACATTAAGAATAGGTTTTTAAATCACTTTTTTTTTTAATCTTTCTTGTATGCAAATAATGTATATGTTGAACCCATCTTTTTCATTAAACATAGAATAAATTATGCCACATATACAGTTAAGTCTCTTAATATCTTATATAACACCATCAAATATTTTAAAGTAATTGAAGATGAAAGGTTTAGATTACATGTACGCTAAAATATCATTGACCTATTCAGTATTTTAATTTGTTACACATCTTTCTTTGTATATGAATTTAACAGTATTTTCACAGTAGCTTAGAAGCCCGTCTTTGATTACTGATAAAATTGATGTTAAGTGTTTGAAAAGAAGTACGTAGGGCGCTTCAAAGCACAACAACGTAGCTTTGTTAGTCAGAAGTGATATGTATATATATCATTTTATTCTGGTATCACCTAAGTTGGACAAAGGTATACAGAAAAACACATTAGTTTACATTACATTGCATATATGTACATTTGTTGAGGAAGCATTAAATATGAGTTTTTTTACAACGGTATGATCAGTATAGCCGACAGGTTAACATCAGAGAGAATCCAGTTTGTCTTAGTAAAGACATTTACTACGTAATATCTATAATTAATACAGTTAAGGAATATCTAGTTCCTCATCTTTCCTGAAATTCGAAAGGAACATAGAACATACCTATAATTATTCAGAATTGTTTTGTGTAAGTGTCATGGTAGTATATGTTGTTTTTTTTGGGGGGTTTCCAAGTGAATGGTCAAGTGATCACCTCTATCTGTATTGTAGATTCGTTTATGGTAATTTAAGGACTGCCGTCTCATGACAGTTGAACCTTGTTATGTTAGCTACACTCCTGGACTTACCTGCTGAGCCACTGTATTCCGATAAGTAAAGCCTATAATTGTCGTTCTTATGGCCAATGTAAATCCGATATAATATGCATGCTTCCAAACACCATCCCAGGTTTCCATCAAAATAAGCACTTCATTTCCACCAGAAAGTGTCAAATGGTACAAAGCCTCAATTCCTTTACAAAATAATATAGTCATTGTTATAATTATTTACCAAAAAATTTAGTTTTGAAATATGTGTATGCTTTGTATAGATTCAAACACTACACCAGTGTGGTACGGTGTTTTTCCATCTGAGACAGTTTAATTTTAATAAAATTTAAAACGTGTGGTTTGTCGTCATACACGAGATACAGTGGTAGAATCTATTTTTTGAGGATTTTTATACGATATCTTAACAAAGTTTAATCTTCCTAGTCAAATATTTGTAAAGTAATGATCTTTATATGTGACCTCATCAGGCATGGTCGCCTTTTTTATGACGTTACAATGGGAAATTCAAAAGAAATCTGAAATAATTGACGTAATTATTGAATTTCAACAAATCTTTTGCCAGGAATAATGTTTTCTTTAGAGAAGAGAAAAAATTTCCAACTCCGATCTGGAAATGTGAAAATAGCATGAGCATGAAAAAAAATAATATATAGATTCTCCCACTGCAGCGAGTGTGATATTTTATATTCACTTGAGACAGTTTAAGTTTCAAATTTAAAACGCGAGGCTCGCCGAGGGTTTTAAATATTCAAAATTTAACTGTCGAGAGTTGATAAATATAACAAGATTTGGTGGTGGAATTCTGTACTATTAATTACTAACAAAGCTAAATTGTAAATCCTACATATGATATAATTAGATTAAGATATATCTGTTATGGGCATCTTCAAGGCAGTGAGTAATGTACAATGCAATTATTAAGTCACACGTTTTGTGTCCTGTGTGTCTATCTAAGGATTTTTTAAACAGATTAAAATGAAAACCACCCAAGTAATTGCTTTATCAGTTGTCATATGACATAAGAGATATACTTAAAGGTCTTTGATATCAACAACCATGGAATATAAAACACTAAAGACAAAAGAAAACTCATCAGTGATATCTGGTTTTAACCTGTGTTGGCTAGACACGGGTTTCGCCTACAAACGACTCAAACTATTATCTTTTATATCTTTCTCCTTGCCATGAAATTAAAAACCTTTGATAAAAAATATAAAAATTATCAAATGTGTCTTGAAGGGGTAAATTCAGTAAATAAATATACGTCATAAGGAACCGCCTATTTAGGGGAGAGCTTTCTGTATAACACTGAAGTCATATGCTCTTCTGATTGATAGATAATGTTTGTAATAAATATTTTTTGGCAGATGGATCAAAACTAGAGTTGAAAAAAATAAAAAAATAAATGCTGAATGTACTATTTTTTTTTACTACAGGGTTGAAAAGTAATGGGGGTCAGTATAGGAATTCAGTGCGAATCTACATTGTTTGTAAACAAGGCCATTTGAACGCCCAAAAATGCCGCATGACCCTATGTTTTTATTTTTGCAAAAGATAGGGCTACATTTGTACTTTCATGAATGTTGTATGAAAGTTTCCAATTTCTAAAGGTAAATCCGGTATAAATTTTATTCCATACATAGATTAGCATTAAAGTCAATGGGAGATGTTTTACTGAATTTACCCCTAAAACCCTCCCAAATTATGAATAAACCAAAACGCAACTAGGAAGTTACAGCTAGGTTTTATAAGATCAATTATCAAAATGTTCTTAAAACTGAAGTTAAAAAGTTGAAAAAGATTAGATGAAAGTGTCTGAAAATCAATAGATTAATACAATCCTTAATCATTTGTTTTAATGTTTTGAAACATTTTGGACTTTCAAATGTATTAACCTTAACTCTATGTACACTGTGCATGTATAATTCAAATATATTTATTTTTAAATTTTACACATAATATAGATTACATAAGTTCCTATTGACTAACTAAAACTGTCACTGCACTGATATGTAGTTTGTGTCAATGGCATGAGCTGCTGGAACGGATATATAGAGGAGGAGATGTGTGTCCATAAAGTGTGCTTGTGTAAAGTGTGTAAACAAGAGGAAATGTGAACCCATGACGTGCTATTGGAAAGTGTATAAATAAGAGGAAAGTAGCAAACAAATAAGGAAGGTGAAGTCCAGATTAAGTTAAAAAGATGAAATTAATTGGTTCGATCTATTAACGTAGCAACTTCAATTCGGTAGTGTATCCCTGTCTGTACAAGCATTCTGGCCTGAAATGTTGACCGTAACATACAACAATTAAGCAGCGATCATACCATCAAGTTTACAGCCTCAAACAGTGTTTCGATGATTATCCTGTTTACGGAATTATAGGCATGGCGAAAATTTGCTAGTCGTCTTGTAATTATTGTCGAGAGAAACATGCTTTCACATATTTTTGAATCCCGTTTTTACAAGAAGCGTGTAAAATATTGCAAAGTGTTTATACGAAATAAGAAAAGGTGATATTGAGTGTGTAAATTTGATAGACCTCAATATTTTTTTAGAATTCAGCCTATACTGTAAAGTACTTTGCAATATATTAGCTTAAAGATTCATTAAACAAACGGGAACTGTACTGATATACCACTGTACCAGGTTAGGGGAGGGTTGGGAACACGCTAACATGTTTTACCCCGCCACATTCTGCATGAATGAGCATGTCCCAAGTCAGTAGCTTGCATTTCAGTGGTTATCGTTTGTTTATGTGTTACAATTTTGTTTTTCGATCATTTTTTGTACATAAATTCGGCCGTTAGTTTTCTGATTTGAATTGTTTTACATTGCCATTTCGGGGCCTTTTATAGCTGACTATGCGGTATGGACTTTGCTCATTGTTGAAGGCCGTACGGTGACCTATTGTTGTTAAATTCTGTGTCATTTTGGTCTCTTGTGGAGAGTTGTCTCACTGGCAATAATACCACATCTTCTTTTTTATACAAAGTTTATATATATCTTGGTTATCACAAAACGAAAAATATCTAAAGTAAGGACCCTATACTGGTAGTTGAAAATGGATAATAAAAACATCTGGAAAATAATCAGCGAAATATGATCTAGCGGGATGTGAATACCTTTTAATAGATTAAGGCCATATGAAAACATACTACATAATTGAGCTCGACAAAACGTACATTGATTTATTAGAAATTTCTGATTGTTGAAATATGAAAATTAGAAGATGTAAGATTGCCAAGGTGACAACTCTTCACCACAGACCAAATGACATAGGCTATTTAAAGAACACTGTACGACCTTCAGCAATGAACAAAACCCATACCGTATAGTCATCTATAAAAGGCCCTGAATTGAAAAATCTTAAATAATTCAAACGAGATGAATAATGTTCAAAACAGTGGGGAAAATATGATGTTTAGCTACGAACGACATGTAATCTTAGATGCATTTTTTTCGATTTTATTTAGTTGTTAATGGCTTTAAAATAGTTGACAGTAAACGCGAGTACTCTTAGATCAGTACTTAGTGTCTGTTTGTTGTTGGGATATACAAGTATCAGCCCACGTCCACTCTGAATTCGTTAATGCACACTTTGTTGTTTTGTTAAAAGTAAAATCACAAAAATACTCTGTGGAAAATTCAAAATGCAAAGTCCGTTATCAAATGGAAAAATCAAAAGTTCAAATACGTCAAACAAATGGATAACAACTGTCATATTTCTGACTTGGTACAGGCATTTTTTTATGTAGAAATTCGTAGATTAAACCTGGTGTGATGGATAGCTAAACCTCACACTTATATGACAGTCGCATAAAATTCCATATATTGAAATTTGTGAACCAAACAAACAGACATATTAGGTATAAATGTCCACAAATATGTGTACAGTAGTCAACGTTGTGTTATAATCTTAATCACTATAAAAACAAACAAACGTATAACAAAGAAGCACACAAACGCATATCAACAAAGTTCATTAGCAAAAGTTAATGAAAAGAATTAGGGATGTCAAAAGATTTGAAATTTAATACTCGAATACTCGGTCATGATACTCGAGTACTCGCGAGTACTCGGATGAATCTTTAACGTCTATTGGAAAGTGAAAAGTGTAGGTGGGTGCAGTATTTTTGTTCTCACCTTTTTTAAACATATTAACGAAAGACAAGCGTACTACTACAAACATAGCTTGCTCCTCTATTGTTGTTTGTGTGTCAATTACACATGAATAACCGACCGCCTTATTTATAATAACAGCAATTATTGTCTGTGTACATGTTCATGAAGCAAACTCCAATAAAATCAAAAATATTTGCATAAAAAGTCCGACAAAGAAGACAATGTATGTATTATCTGTTCATGAGAAGAATTTTAGATGGTATGTTTTATAAAAAGACTTGTCCATTTATTCGACAACAATAGTGAACATCAAATAACTTGACCTACTTTTTCTTTGTTTTTTTTGCAATATCTTTTGTCTGGTTTTCTTTTTTTTTAGCCATGATGTTGTCAGTTTATTTTCAAATGTCGCTCTCCCATTTCGCATATCTTAAAATTGTAAATTAAACAATATTACTTAAGTTTCAAATACAGAGTAATTAAATTTATTTTAATGTACATCTCATACCAATCACGTTAACTTAGGGGCCTTTACATATAAGTCTTTATTAACAAACAAAGATAAGTTTTTACGGCTTGTGATGAGTTAATTATTAATCCATAAAAGTGTTGATCCGTGTACAAACACCATTAAAAATGTCCCTAATTAGTTGCGTTCGGTTCACCGAATGTCACTTTGACTTTGATTTTGTTCTAATTTATAAATATTATCTGGTCAACAATTTCAGACAAAAGACTGTTTGACTGTTTTAAAAAAACAAGTAGAAACATGAAAACATTCCCTCGGAAACAAATAGTAGTCTCAGGATTAATATTTGTATGTTGTTAATTGATTTCAATTAGTATTGCGAAGGGGATATTTCTACAGAAGTAAAGTGAGCGGAAATATAAAGAGAACTATCTGAAGATGTATAACAGGCAAATGAGTACCCGAGTACTAAAACTGTACTGGAGTACTCGGCCTTCCGATCGAGTAACCGAGTACTCGAGTACTCGTTGCCATCCCTAAAAAGAATACAAAAATGTACCATAGCATATTAACACAATGACGGGATGTATAAGTACAGAGCCATGTCATATGTATCGAAAAAATACACAAAAAGGCATATATACAAAGCACATTAGAAAAAATGAAAAACAAGAAAACACAAATTATCATAGAACTATAACACAATGACGGGATGTTTAAGTACAGAGCCAAGTCATATGTATCAAACAGACTAAACAGGGAAAGTAATATACATAAAGACAAATTAAAGAATACTTTAACACGTTATTAATAAAATTAACGGTACCAATTTTCTTGCACCAGATGCGCATTTCGACAATACATGTCTCTTCAGTGATGCTCATGGCCAAAATATTTGCAATCCAAAGCTTATATAAAAGATGTAGAGCTATAATCCAAAAGGTCCAAAAGTATAGCCAAATCCATGAAAGGAATCAGAGCTTTGCATGAGGGAGATACATTCCGTAATTTATAATAATTTCTAATATTTTGTAACAGCAAATTTTAATAACAGAATAAATCCGTATTTTCATGCCAGTACCGAAGTACTGGCTACTGGGCTGGTGATACCCTCGGGGACTAATAGTCCACCAGCAGAGGCATCGACTCAGTGGTAGTAATAAAACTAACGGTACCAATTTTCTTGCACCAGATAGGCATTTCGACAATGCATGTCTCTTCAGTGATGCTCGTGGCCAAAATATTTGCAATCCAAAGCTTATATAAAAGATGTAGAGCTATAATCCAAAAGGTCCAAAAAGTATAGCCAAATCCGTGAAAGGAATCAGAGCTTTGCATGAGGGAGATACATTCCTTAATTTATAATAATTTCTAATATTTTGTAACAGCAAATTTTAATAACACAATAAATCCGTATTTTCATGCCAGTACCGAAGTACTGGCTACTGGGCTGGTGATACCCTCGGGGACTAATAGTCCACCAGCAGAGGCATCGACCCATGGTAGTGATAAAATTAACGGAACCAATTTTCTTGCACCAGATGCGCATTTCGACAATACAAATATTAAGATGATAAACAAGGTCAGTACCAATAATCTATACTACTAGACCTTCGTGTATCATTTGATAAGTTGATACGGAATATTTATCAACGAAGGTCTTGGTACCTTCCGATGAGCTTTTTATCAATTTTCTGCTTAGAAGTCAACACCATGTCATGATCTTAATCACCATAAAATAAACAAATATGTATTAAAAATGCACAATAAGGCAGAATGTACACACATGAAATTTCTTTTTTCATGGATTATCCATTATATCATTGATCAAGTACAGAAGTTAAAAATATCCAATAAAACACCAAGATTTTATATGACATCAGTGACCTTACATTTTATTCTAATAAAAGATATAAAGACACCTTTTTTAATACCAAGGTCCATTTCATATACAGATTGTTTTCTTTGTTTTTAGTTTTATCTACTAGTATTCACTTTTTGTGAACAAACCAAACACTGATAAATTACTAGATGTTTTACAACGAAATAACTTCTACCCCTTGGTTCCCAAATGTAGCATTTTAACACTAGCCGATCAACTCTACAGAGATGATTCAAATGATAAGATTACCTATTTAAATTTGATATACTCATAATGTATTACACCTTTATTTCAAACATCAAACACAGATAACATTGAACATTGACGTGAAATTGTGACTCTGTAACACATTAAAAAAAAACATGTCGTCTTTGACACACAACTGTATGATGATAGCCTTTTATATACCAAACAAACATATATGTTTTGCCATTCACGGAGCCAAAAATTAGAAAAATGGTAACAATGATTGTTTTTAAACATTATATAAAAGTAATGTAACTGTAACAGATGGGAATTTCAACAATTCATGACTAAACGTCTAGTTATTTATCTTTGACCTCTTCTAATACGGTAAAATAAAAATTAAGTTTAAATTTTCATGTAAAAGTTACATAAGTCCAACATTCACAATAGTCATTGGGTGTGGCTCTTACGATATACTTGGTTTGATATCTTATTTGACCTCATGCCAACTTTATGAAACTTTAGATATCTAGAAAGGAGTTGAAGAGCATTGCAGATCCCAATTTCAGATAGGTTTTGCCAAACACAGCTATATTACCTTGCTCGTCCGAATTAAAAGTATCTCTATTCTAAATTCAATACGCTATAAACTATAAACAAGACAAACACAGAAATAAAATTTTTGCTCGCAGTAACATATTATTTTCTCTTGCGATACAATATTTTATTTCACTGTATTGAACTGATTTCTTCGATGCAAACAACATTTAAATGGTATATAATAAACATAGCAACTGTATATATATACCAATGTCACTTACTTCGATTCGACGTAATTTTGAGCACCTTCGATGTTAATACATATAAATGGCAAACTTTATATATTGCTATAAAACCACACCCGTAGAAACCGCATTATTTTATCGTGCCTTATGCACCTAGCATCAAACTTTATAATATACGTACTGTTGGATAACTAGTATTAACTAGTTAAACTAGTTCCCATCTATATATAATTGCTACAAAAAACAAACGGGGAAAAAAAAAAAAATTTCAAACGAAATGAAATATATTTCATGAGTTAAAAAAAATCTTATTATTTCGAAAATTCAAAGTTTTGTAAACAGTTGATTCATGGTTATGACCATATCAATGATAACTTATGTAAACACAAAAATGCTGGGCTTGTGACATCCTCGTAGAGGAAACTCAACGAGCAGTGACATCGACCCAGTAATAGTAAATTCAATGTAAACTCATCACATCTACCTGGATTAAAATCTGTACGCCAGACGAAAAAGAGTTACAAGACTTGATTATTCTCAATAAATGAATAAATCATTTTTACAATCACGATACTGTATCAAACTTAACGTGAATGCATCACCTTATTTTCAAGTTTTGTGTAATTTATCGAGCAATTCACTTATGAATTACATTAAATATTAAAACAAAATTTAAAGACCACAGGCCATCTATGTTTCTTACGCATTCTTTTAAGAAAAGGTTAAGGCATTATATAAACAGCGATTCACGAAAATGCATGGTGTATACTAGTATAATGATTTCTTTGCTTTCCGATTTAATATAAATCAAAGTAGAAACTTTCTCCGGATAATTGATTGCATTTTAACTTTATTTAACTCACTTTCTTCATAAATGTTCATAGCCGAACATTCTTAACCCGACTAATCAAACATATTGTATATATTATATATGATTTTAGTTCAAAGCAACCATATGCACATGATTTATTTGTTTTCCACAGTTTGATTTTGTTAACATGTCGAAATGTATTATGTTATTAATAAACGTCTCTGTCCTTAGTGTTCTTGCATTTATTAGTACTGTAATCCTGTCATAAAATGTTGTCATAAAAGCAGTATAATTAACAATATTTGTTTCTCTCTTGTGTATACTACTGTTGCCTATATTTAGTCGTGTATTACAGACACTGGTAATCCAATTGGTGAATCTGTCGTGGTATTGTCACTTGTTTAGACGTACTTTACTTTTCTGTGACTGAATCTTACTATCCTTTATGACATATAATGTATCTTATCAATTCCATCTTTATGCCTAATATATCATGTACTGTGGTGAAACTAACGAAGAAAGATGACACTGGTCCCCCGCAAGCTGAATTTTCAGTTCACTCTAGGTGGCTAAGTGGTCTTGAGTGCTCGACACAGTGCAGGCAGTATTGTCTCGATATCCCAACAGCATGAGTTCGAATTTCGATTTGCGGAAGCACATCAACTATAAGAGCATATTATATTAAATAATTTCTTATTGATATTCACATTCACAACTTTTTATATTACGTATTTATTGAGAAGAAAAGCCAATTAATAACAAGAAATGATCATAGTCAAACCCATGGTCTTCTCAAAACACCTAACTCTAAGTATTTTAAGGGATACGTAATTCCTCGAAACAGGCAAGAAAAAATTATACGCGGCAGACAAAGCTGTGCCACTGTTTGTTTTTATCATTTAAAGAGTATGTTTTTATAATGTAATGTCATTAAGAAAAATAAGAATATTGTTTTTATTATTTTTCTTAACAGTACTGTTGAAATATCACATTTTTACGGATTTTTTGTGTTTGTTTTTTTTGGAAAAATAGTAATCATTGTTTATTAGGTAACAAAGGAAATTATCATGTTTTTGGTAGAATGAAATATTTGATGGTT
This sequence comes from Mytilus edulis, assembly GCF_963676685.1. NCBI lineage: Eukaryota > Metazoa > Mollusca > Bivalvia > Mytilida > Mytilidae > Mytilus > Mytilus edulis. The sequence continues at coordinate 31,141,835 of NC_092345.1, read as the reverse complement.
TTACGTTACGCATTGAAAGTAAATGTTAAAACAAATTGTACAGATAGCTAAGTTTTGTACATATTGTTGCATTGGTTCTAAAATTTCCTTAACATTATATATAATTACCAGAGGCTCGTTTCAAATGACTTTAACACTGGTGACTGTAATATGAATCTATAGGGACGAAAAATACGTCTGGAATACTAATAATAGGACTGTTGTCAATAATAGAAAGTTTTCACAACGACTGTGTCATGTCATTGCGATGAATTTTTTTCGTCACAGAGATTATTCCTGTCTCAGTATTCAGCACCAATTTTTTTCCGTTGAAATTACATATAATATTGGGTAAATATGCTTCTTAGAGATAATCATGGTTTTTGAACACCAGGCATATTTGGTTTTGGTCGGATTCGACACACTTCGGTTTGCAATGATCTTCAACTTCGACGCTGATTTAGCTTTCCATTGCTCACAATAAGTTGCCCATTGTTTTTTTTTTCTTCGTTCACCTTTACTCTCAGAAATAATCAGAAAATACCGAAAGGAAAATGCCAATATTCGGTTTAAAAAAGTGCTTATCATTTATTGAATTTACAAACCTGTCTTATTCTTTTTCAATATATATATATTTGAAACTATGAATTAAATCGTTACATATCTAAATAAATAAAACAAAAAAATGTATAAGATATTAACATGAAGTTTAAAACACATGTTTCAATTTATTGTATGCACTTTGGACGCAAAAATAATATTAACGTGTTGCTTACATTTTTAAAGCACTGGGTCGAAACCTCTGTGGTTGGACTTTCAGTCCCCAGGGTATTATCAGCTCAGTAATCAATCTTTGATAAGTACTGACATGATTAATAACATTTTTTTAAACTGTCCGTTTATAAATTCTCAATTAAAAAATAAGGTTTCAAATCACTCAGGCAAAGTTGCCCTTAAATGAATTTTGTTATTATTTCAGTTCCTTTTTTTGGTCATGAAACTCTTCAACTTTTTAGAATATTATACATTCTTGGTTTCTAAAAATTCAGCTTCGAGCGTTCCTCATGCAGGAACATCGAATATAGCGCGTCGGATGCAAGAAATTATTTTTTTCAACATATGAACGAGTGTGGTAAATAAAGGTAGTAAAAATAAACAGTAGTATACCGCTGTTCATAACTAGTAAATCTATGGACAAAAAACAAAATTGGGGTAACAAACTAAAACTGAGAGAAACGCATTAAATATAATAGGTGAACAACGACACAGCATTAAAATGTAACATACACAGAAACGGACTAAGCATTAGACAAAATCCAATGGGAATAACAAATATAACATCAAAACCAAATACATGAATTTGGGATAGAAAAGTACCGTGACACGTCTTATAGAAATGTGAATTCACACTCAAATATAAGAGAAAACAAACGACACAACGGAAACACGACGTTAAAATGCTACACACACAGAAACGAACTATAATATAACAATGGCCATTTTCCTGACTTGGTACAGGACATTTTTAAAGATAAAAATGGTGGGTTGAACCTGGTTTTGTGGCATGCCAAACCTCGCACTTTAATGGCAATGTTAAATATAACATTGAAATGACAACATAATATTACAGGACTACAATACAAATAAATAGGAGAATGGAACGTATTAGATAAATAAAGGCAACATACAAAGCAACATATGATTAATGGATAACAAAAGGCATCAGGTTTAAAATTCAATACGCCAAAAACGCAAAAGGTAAAAGGTACATTGTAAAATTACCAAAAGTACTTTTAAAAATAGAATTGAAACAGTCATGACTAGAATTTCATGTTTATATGTTCAAAACAAAATTAGAGTTTTTTTATTCTCTCACTTTCTTTGTTCGTAAAACTATGTACACTTGTGTTTATTGTAGTAGACGTACTAACAACATTATCGAGTCATCATAAAGATGGTTTTCAAAGACTCACGAGCACCTGTAAATGAATTCCAGTGGCATGAATCTACGGCATCAACCCCAGAACTGTAATAAAATCCATTCAAGTCAGCACTGCAGCAGCCTTTAAACCAAAACCCTCCCTTATGGAAGTACGGATTACAGCTCAAGGGCCAGCCATCATTATCGACATCTTTTGTACTGAATTGTTGTCCCGCCTGGCCAGAGATCAGCAGACTGTCACCTACAAAGAAGTATACCATTACCATCAACACTTCATAAAACATTTAAAATAGTTAGTTAAAAATAAAGTACTATAGAGAGAGAACTTTTAAAACTAAAACTTCCTTTTTATTCGCTGACAGTTGAAACTGGAAACTACCAATGAATTGAATTGTCCCGCCGTATATACATGTTCAATTTGCCGTCAGTGTATTGAAGACGAATTCCATGTTATCTGAGTGTGTCCGGAATTTAAGGAACTTACCCTGCCATGTCCACTTTATGTTTCTTTATATATGTATTTCTATTTATACCCTTCTGACAAGTTTAGCCTTTTTCAACTGATTTATAAAGTTCGTTCATATATTGTACTGTTACACAACTGACCTAGATTTGGGAAGGTTTGGGATCCCACTTACGAGTTTAACCCACCACAATCTGTATATATGTGCATTTCCCAAGACAGGAGCTGTAATTCAGTGGTTGTCGTTTGTTGATGTGTTACATATTTGTTTTTCGTTCATTTTCGTACCTTAATAAAGCCCTTAGTTTTCTTGTTTGAATTGTTTTCATTTGTGATATTGTGGTCTTTCATAGCTGAATATGCGGTATTGCCTATGTTCATTGTTGAAGGTCGTACAGTGACCTATTGCTGTTTATTTCTGTGTCATTTGGTCTCTTATGGAGAGTATTCTAATTGGCAATCATTCCTATCTTCTTTTTTTTATTAGAGTAAAATTTATTAGGAAATCTTAATGGTCTGGGCCAAGTATGTTTAAATTTTATTGAACTTTTGAGTTTCAAGAACATCTAACAGCAAACCAATTAAGGAAATTATATATTTACTGCATTAAAAATCATAGACAATATGATAACATGAACATTCTCTGTCTGTTTACTATGAAATTTTTAATTGGCACTGATAAACTGTAAAGATCAAGGCAGTAAAGAATTTGAAAAAAAAGGGAAGGAGGCTACCAAGGTGACATTCAAATTTCATGACTTAAAAGAAATTGACAATGCCATGGTAAAAAAATCAATGTGTCACCAATCCAGAAAGCACCACATAACAAAAATTATGTCAACAAGAATTCATACTAAAATAAGTGTGATCTTAACTGCTCGGACCCGCCATTAGCCGACCCTGCTTTACCAGTTGCTATCGTCATGTTGATCATTGGTAACACACATTTTGGTTATAAGTCTGAAACGCATGATGAAATTAGTAACACAAGAAGGACCCCATCTTCACGACTTTGCCAGTGCAGCTAAATGTTCAAATTTAGGAAGCTAAATTCTCCCCATTTTCCACATGGTTTTGTCTTCAATTAACTCTGCATGGATCTTAACTGACTAACAATGTCAACTTCTAAGTGTAAGTCAATATATTGAAGATATTAAGAGCCTTCACAGTATATGTAGCATCCTTTATTGTATGTTTAATGAAAAAGATTTGTTCAACATATTCACCATTTGAACCATTTAGTAAGAGGACACATCTGTATAGTGGAACAATAGTCTATGAGTCAATGCCTTCTACTTTTATTTCTATCTGAATAGTTTCTGTATGATGATTACGTAATATGAATGAAGGAAAGCATTTGCAAGAAGAGTTTACTGTTGGTCTCGATAGAAATGCTGGTAGTTTGATGAAAAACAAGTTATTAAAACTTTAAGAAAATCAAATACCTTTAAGATATATCAGTTGTAGATTTCAAAACTATTTTACCTCGAGCATCACTTAATAGACACTTTTTGTCGAAATGTGCATCTATTGCGGGGATATAAGTAACGTTATTATTATTTCATAATATGTTTATGCTTGAATCAGAGTGACTTTTTACAAAGTATGAATTATCCCTTTCTAAAACAAGATGTTTGTATCTGTGTTGGCCCTTCTTATAAATGAAATGAATATGGACTTATTCTTTCAAACGGTCATTTAATTTAACAACGAGTACCACAACTGTAAATGCACCGACGCCAAATATTCTAATAATGTTACAAGATGAAAGATTTAGATTATATGTACGCTAAAAGATCATTGAGCTCTTCAGTATTTAAATTTGTAACACACCTTAGTTCTGGTATGTGTTTTCACAGTAGCTTTGAAGCCCGTATTTGATTGTTGATAAAATTAATGTTAAGTGTTTAAAAGAGGTACGTAGAGCACTTTACGTTACTTTGTTTGTAAAGACACTTATGTAAATTTGTTATAAATACAGTTAAGCAATGTCTAGTTCCTCATTTTACGTTGAAATTCCACAGAAACATAAATCAGAACTTTAATTATTCAGGTTTGTTTTTGTGTAAGTGTCATGGTAGTATATATTTATTTGTTCCCGACTAAATGGTCAGTACCTTAATTGATTTGTTTCCTTCTTTTTTTTATTTAGACATTTGTGAATAAAGATATTTCCATATTTGATAAGCAGACAAAATACAAAGAATGAAAAAAAAATCTCACAAATTAAAAATTATATGAAAACCCTATTTTAGAGCTTTCTTATGAGCAAAGTAGTCCATCGCTAATAAGCTGTTATTGTCGGCTACATGAGTGTCTCTGTTTTTAAATTTTCATCTTTTTAAGCCTAGTTATCGCCTCCATCTGTATTGTTGATTCGTCGTCTCACATGACAGTTGAACCATGTTGAGTTAACTGCACTCCTAGACTTACCTGCTGTGCCACTGTATTCCGATAAGTGAAGCGTATAATTGTCGTTCTTATGTCCGATATAAAAGTCGGTATAATGTGCATACTTCCATACACCATCCCAGGTCTGCATCAAAATAAGCAATTCATTTCCACCAGAAAATGTCAAATGGTACAAAGCCTCATTTCCTTTACAAAATAAAATGGTCATTGTAATAATTAATTACGAAATTAATATGATATTGAAATATATTTTATACTTTATATAGATTCAACCACTGCACCAGTGTGTTACAGTATTTCTTCACTTGAAACAGTTTAATTTTAAAATTTTCAACGCTAGGCTTGTCGAGATTTTTTCATTTGAATATTCAAAAAGCTCGACAAGTCTCGCGTTTTACATTTTAATGTAACTGTTGAAAGTGGGGAAATGTCGTAATTCACGAGAAACAGTGGTCGAATCTGTTTGTCTCGTAATTTTTATACGATATCTAAACAAAGTTAGTCCTTTCTTTTCAAAGATTTTCTGAAAGTAATGTTCTTTGAATGTGGCGCCATCAGGGATTGTCGCCATTGTTTATGACGTTACAATGGGAGATTTAAAAGATAAAAGAAATCAACACATTTTGACGTCATAATTGATGTTCAACCGATCATTTGCCAGGAACAATGTTTTCTCTAGAGAAGAGAAATATAGATTTCACCACTGCATCAAGTGTGTTACGATATTTCCCCCCTCGAGACAGTAACATTTAAAATTTAAAGCGTGAGGCTTGCCGAGCTTTTTAAATAATTTAAATTTAACTGATGAGAGTGGAGAAATATCGTGATACAAGGTGTTTAAAGTTGTGAAATGTGTTTCTTTATTGATTTTTATCCTTCCTTTTTCAGAGAATTACCGAAAGTTGTGTTCTTTATATGTGACGTCATCAGGCATGGTCGTCTTTTTTCATGACGTCACAATAGGATAATACACAAGAATTCAAGAACATTTGACGTCATAACTGAATTTCGACCAATCATTTGCCGAGAACAAATTTTTCACTAGTGAGGAGAAATGTAAAAATAGCACAATATTTAGAGAAATACTGTTATAGGACTATTGGGTGGCAACTGAGGACCTTTGCACTTAGAAGAAGAGGCTCCCAAGAGCCTGAATCGCTCACCAATGATTATTTTTGCTTTTCATTATATATTAATGAGTGGCTTGAAAATGCCATTTAAATGTTCTTTGCATCTGTCATATTTACTTCAAACGCAAATAAATGCATTTTACCCATATGTTCCATTTTAGTCATAGTGGCTATGTTTCTTGACGTACTAGGAAATAACATTCAAAATCTATAGTAGATTCATTTGAGAAGATTTTTTTGAAGTTAGAAAACATAAACAGATTGTGTAATATTGTCCATAAAGGGCAATAACTCCTTATAGGGGCAATTGACAATTTTGGTCAAGTTGACTTATTTGTAGATCTTACGTCCCTGAATAACTTTTCTGTTTATAGTTTATGTAAAAAAAAGAAGATGTGATATGATTGCCAGTGAGACAACTCTCCATAATAGACCAAATGACACAGAAATTAACAAATATAGATCACCGTACGGCCTTCAACAATGAGCAAAACCCATACCGCACAGTCAGCTATAAACGGCCCCGAAATGACAATGTAAAACAATTCAAACGAGAAAACTAACGGCCTAATTTATATACAAACAATGAACGAAAAACAAATATGTAACACATAAACAAACAACAACCACTGAATTGCAGGCTCCTGCCTTGGCACAGTCACATTAATACAGAATGTGGCGGGGTTAAACATGTTAGTGGGATCCCAACCCTCCCCTAACATGGGACAGTGGTATAAAAGTACAGCATAAGCACGAGCTATAAAAATCAGTTGAAAAGGGCTTAACTCATCAGATGGACAATAATACATGTGGACGTGGCCGGGTACTTATACATCCCAACACCAAAACGACACTAGGTACAGATCTGAGAGTACTCCCAGTTAACTGACAGTTAGTTCAAAGCCACTAACAACTAATAAAAAAATCATGCATCTAAGACTAAATGATAAATTCGTACAAATCCAACATCCAATGGATTTAGTGTAAAGACGTCATATACAGTCAGAGAAAAACATGACCTTGTGCAATGCCAAGAAACAGGTATCGACAGATTGTAGGTTCATGAATGTGTATATGTATATAACATACTAGTAATATTTAGTTTGCTTTTAATTTACTGATTACAAAATCAATATTTATACCAATAAAAACAATACTCAATGATCTTATTACAGTGTTGGATTGGTAACCTTTAAGAATAAGTTTATTTAAAGGAGCGATAAGTTTACCAGGATCATTTCTAAATTTCCAGGCAAGGTTAACAACATTTCCGTAAAAGTGAGGATGTGCTTTACCGTTTGAAATAAGTTTTCTACAGACACCAAAACCAAATCTTTATATCTATGGAAAATTTTAGTAAAGGTTTTAAGTAAGTCATGGTAACGAAATCCCTGGTTTAATATTTTACCAGTAATACATAGATTACGTTCATTAAAATCAAAAACGTCACAACAGACACGGGCATAGCGAACAAACTTTGAAAAATAAACACCGTAAGATGGTGCCAAAGGAAAATCTTCATCTCAAACGAAAAAATAGTCAATTCCACTATGTTCACATATTTTATTACAACAGTTTATGATAAGCTCTTAAATAGTAGTTAAGGAACTTGTTAAAAGCACTGAAAGATTAGGTGTAGAACACTTACTAGAGGCCGAGATGAAACGATAATTAAATTGGTGTAATCCAAATGAATTGCTCTCTCTAAATAAAGATATTATTATTATTATTAATTCGTTCGCTCGATTTCTTTTCATTTTGTGCCATTGTGTCGCTTACTTTTCAACGTTTTAGTATTATTTTTATTGAATGTTGTGGTTTTTGCAGATTTGTGTTATTTTGCTAGTTTGATTGTACTTTTTGGTTGAATAAAGCAGTCATAAACACCTGAACACTAAATAGTAATTACCCAATTAATATAAATCCATAAAAGCGCATTGGAAGCAATAAAGGAGTAAGTCAAGTAAGACCCCTTTTTGACCCCAAAAAATAGCAGTTTTACAAAATTGTTAAAATGTAAACTTTTAGTTATTTATTTAAAAGTAGAATGCTTCGGCTACATGAATATGGGCTGTTTTTGACAGTACAATGCACATATATCGGGTACTAGCATCATTAAGTCATGCTAAATTACTGAAATCTTCACAATTTTAGCATTTTAGTTAAATTTTAGACGGTTTTTGTCTTGAATGAAAGAGGCCGCATCTGTGTCCATTCTTAATATTGAAATGTTAGTTGTATTTGATGATAATACATAACATATGTAAAGGTTGAAGATGAACACGGATGCGGCCATTTTTATTTTTGAGAAAAGTTATATTTTTTGGCATATTTGATAGATTTTTCATATTTAAGGTCAAATCGGAGCGTTTTTAATGAGTAAATCAGTTAAAATCTTTTACTTAAACTAATTGAATCAACTGCAATAGACACTTAAGTGTTTAAAAAGTGTACAAAATCTTTCGTCAGATGAACCTGAAATTGGAGGCCCAAAATCGGTCCTTACCTGACCTACTCCTTTATAAAGTGTGATTTCATATATTCAAAGTAAAGATTATGTATATGAAATCATTTTTATTTAGATTGTGTACTTCCAAAGCGCTTTTCTAGATTAACCTTCATTGGGAACGCTCAGACAATAACACCTGAAAGCCAGAAATGTGTAAATACACTGATAGAGTAAGATGAAATAAGGACTAAATCAAATTTGTCTTTATCAAACTAACCTATCCAGTATTCTGTGTTAGGGTCACCAAAGCCATTTTCGTAGTGCGACCAGCTTCTATCAAAATCGACGGAACCATCTCTTCTCTGTTGGAATACCTGTAATGGTATATCATAACAGCAATAATTATAATTATAATAATGATATGTAGCTCAACTACATACAATAAGGGGGTCAACCACCAGCATGCAGTTCATATTTATCATTTAAAGGGCGACTTTTTTTCCGGGAAAGGAGTAGGTTCAGTAAGACCCCTTTTTGGCCCCAAAATATAGCAGTTTTACAAAATTGTTAAAATGTAAACCTTTAGTTATTTATTGGACAGTAGAATGCTTCTGCTACATAAATATGGGCTGTTTTTGACAATACAATGCACATATATCCGGTACTAGCACCATTAAGTCATGCTAAATTACTGAAATCCTCATAATTCTAGCATTTTAGTTAAATTTTAGACGGTTTTCGTGTAAAACGAAAGTGGCCGCATTCGTTTTCATCCTTAATATTGAAATGTAAGTTGTATTTTATGATAATACATAACATATATAAAGGTTGAGGATGAACACGGATGCGGCCACTTTCATTTTTACCCAAAACCATCTGAAAAGTGACATTTTTCGGGATATTAGGTAGATTTTTCATATTTGAGCTTGAATCGGATCGTTTTTAATGACCAAATCTGTTAAAATCTTTCACATAAACTAATTAATTTAAATAAAATAGACACTTAAGTGTTTAAAAAGTGGTCAAAATCATTCGTCAGGTGAACCTGAAATTTGAGGCCAAAATCGGTCCTTACCGGACCTACTCCTTTGACATATACAAGAAATACTACGCCAAACAATTGTCTTACGGATTAACTTAAATGAATATTAAAATTCAAAGAACCAATTTTGTTTCCAAATAAAACGTTGAAGCTATTAATTATGTAAACAGTGACCACTTAAAGGAAAATTCCTGAATATAGCAATCTTTTTGAATAATATGTTTAAAATGTTGTGTTCGATATAGGTCTTTGAAAGGGGTCTCTTGGCCGAGTGATCTAATTTGTGTAACTACTGTATCCTAAACCTGTCACGTGGTAGGGGATCTCGACTTATTCATTAGCTGTGTTTAAAATATACGCGTAAGGTTGTATGTGGTTACCTGTAGGTACCTTTATAGTTATATATATTTTGATAAATAAATAACAAACATTCATTGGTACCAAACTATAGTTCGCCTTATGCGTATATCCAAACACAGCCTATTAATTGACTATAATTGTCAACTTTCCAATCGAATGTCGGTGGTTCAGACCGGGTCGTCAGCTCCACCAATAAAAACTGACTAGACAAAATAGCACAATAGCACTGAAAGTGGCGTTAAATAACAAAAAAATCAATCAATCTGTTTAATGTCAGCTGTAAAATCATACTTCTACATCAAAACTTGTTATACAACTATGAACGTTTTCCACTTGATTATTATCAATACGTGTGGTGACAAAGATTATAGCAATGAAAGTAAAATTAGTAATTTATTTATTGACACAGAAATTGGTACTGCAAGAAATTACATAAACTAACACTCCAAAAGAAAGGAAAATAACCATCGATGAAAGTAAATTGCACAATAGTAAGGAAAACGTAATCCTATTTGTTAGATACGACAGTTAGCACGGGGAATATCATGGTCTAAAACTATTAATATTGGATTAGATGTTAGAGTTCAGAAGAGAGTAAAGCAATGTGAAGAAAGACAGATCTTTTGTTAGACTTGTATTATTTTAACTTTTAGTTTCTTGTGTACAATTTGGAGTTTAGTATGGCGTTCATTATCACTGAACTAGTATATATTTGTTATGGGGCCAGCTGAAGGACGCCTTCGGGTGCTGGAATTTGTCGTTGCATTGAAGACCTGTTGGTGACCTTCTGCTGTTGTCTGCTCTATGGTCGGGTTGTTGTCTCTTTGGCACATTCCCCATTTCCATTCTCAATTTTAGATGCAGTTATTCCATTTCTAAGTAGCAACATTCCAGCAGCACCTGCATACGGGGTATATATCTCCCAATTGATACGATATTCCCGTGCTTGCATTTCCTATCATGATTTTCTTGATAGAGGGTTGCTGCTCACAAGGAAGCTATTCAACCAAGAGTTCCAAATGGTGAAGTTGAAATCATCCCTTCGTAAATTTTGCGGACGCCATCACGAGTTGGTTGACCGTTATGGAATAACCGTTTCACAAATGATATCGAATATGTTCCTTACGTCGTAACTACAATCCACTTCCCTTTCATGAATGTGACCTACCGAAGTAGACTATTTACCGGATTTGTTATCACATAAGCAATACGACGGGTGCCACATGTGGAGCAGGATCTGCTTACCCTTCCGGAGCACCTGAGATCACCCCTAGTTTTTTGGTGGGGTTCGTGTTGTTTATTCTTTAGTTTTCTATGTTGTGTCATGTGTGCTGTTGTTTGTTTGGTTTTTTTTTTCATTTTTAGCCATGGCGTTGTCAGTTTGTTTTACATTTATGAGTTTGACTGTCCCTTTGGTATCTTTCGTCCCTCCTTTATTCACCATTGAAAATAAATCATTAAAAACGAACATAATTATCGTCAAACAAACAATTTAGCTCTCAACCGACTTTCGCATTTTATTTTTTGAATTTAAGAAGTAAAAAGTTAAAAAAGAAATACTCTTTCAAATATTTTGGTACATTTAAGCTATGTTTTAAAAAAGCAATCCATAAAAAAATAGACATCATCTTTTAAATTATTTCATGAAGCGTTTTGTCGGTATGTACTAAACAATACCAGAGGAGGCTTTTCATAAAAACAAAAGGATATTTGGTACATGACAGAAAATCAAAACATACGCAGCAAAACACGCCTTAAGCAAAAGATCAGCGCATTAATTGTTGTTCTTCATATCAGAATCAAAGTAAGTGTATTCAACATGCAGCAAACAAAAACCAATATCACCTAACGGCAAGTTAAAAACAGTCCTAGCATCAGTTTGAGAGTAGGTTTTGCCAACTGAAGATCGATGACGACACAATTGTGAATGGAAGAAAAAAAGCCGTGGAGTTATTTCAAAAAAATACATCTGGCAAAACAATCAAAGGTCTACTGTCATAATTTTATCCCATATTCCTACTGAACCGTGCAAAAAACCTAACTTTATACATACATAATCAAAAGGTTTAACGCTTTAAAATCAGGTTCAATCCACCATTTTCTACATTTAAGAATGCCTGTACCAAGTCAGGAATATTACAATTGTTGTCCATTCGTTTGATGTGTTTTATCATTTGATTGTGCCATTTGATAATGGGACTTTCCGTTTTGTTTTCGTTTTCTTCAGAGTTCAGTATTTTTAGTTATTTCACTATTTTCACAACCGCGAGATTTCATATACTCACTGTCCATCGACCCCCTTGCGTATATAAGTCACACCAAACATCTTTCTTAATGTCGTATGAAGGGGAGATAGTATACACACCACTACAAATGTGACCTTGAGATTGTACATCAGAACAATCTCTTGCTGTGGTAGCTATAATTCCTGTCTTGCGTGTATTTCCTGAGAGGAGAGAAATTTTGCAATAGATGGTCATTATGGCTATATATGTTAAAACAGTGAAGTTTAGAAAATAATGAAGTATTTTATATATCTATTAAGTGGAGTCAATGTACCTCGAAAAAGATAATTTGGTGTTGATAATAACTTACTTGGCTATTGATGCGTCAAGAAATATAAATATATATCTCAATTTAGACAAACATGTACTATTCTGTTTTACTTCAAATTAAAATGAATAAGTTGCAAGTTCAGGTGTTATCTGGAAATTTCCTACCAATTTAAGAAACTATTAATTTTCCGCGGGTAAGTAAATATCACATGTGCAATAATTTCCCCAGTCTATTATATAACATTGCACATAATGTATACCTTGGTAAACTTCATAATGAGTCCATCCACTTTCAGAAATTCCTGTGACAACTTGATTGGTAAAATCTTTGTTGAAGGCTTGACATCTGCGGTCGTTTCCATTAAATGCCACAGACCTACAATCAATGCTGTCTGCGCATGAGGCAATGCAGGCTACAGCGCTTGATTTTTTTACCGTCCACAATAAGTTGTCGGACTTGTATACATTGTCATAATGTATATTTCGTTTTGCAGTTTGAGCACGATTTTGTATCGTGGTTTTGACCAATTCGATATTGCATAAAACTATGGAAAATAAACTGTAAATCCTCAACATCTTCGAAGAAATCCAATATAAATTTAAAAGACCTATGCAATCATTCTAAAGGATTACACAATTTTTCTGTAGCAAAGTTTCTCATTTGTCCAAACATTTTTTTTGAAAAACGATTAAAACAAACAATCCTGGAGCAATAGTCGCACAGCCGCTAGACTGTGCTTTATAATGTTCTCCCTTTTAACAACTGAATGTTTGTAAAGCTATTGAAGGCTTAAATGTGCATCAGGATAACAAAAAAAAACATTGAACAAATATATTAGTATTAGATTTCGAATTTTATATTTGATGCAAAGAGCTAAAAATAAGCAATGCAATTAAATTACATAGTGACATAATATTGAAAGAAAAATATATAATTAAAAGTATGGGGAAAAATCGATTGTTAATTAAACAATCCACAAATATTTATTTTTTCAAATCTTTTTGAATATATTTAACTGTCAGATAAAAGAAACGTTCTATATAGATTTGTTCCCCTCTTAAAAAAAAATCTCTTTACAAAATCAAGGGTATTATTATTACTTTTTATCTTTTTTTATCATTTCAAAATTGACCGAGATACATTTAATAAATGTTCTGGAACTTTTTAACTTTAATTATTCTTCCCAACGTGACTTTAGCTGTAACAATAGTTGAAACTGGTATCACTATAAAAAAAAACACTAAATATTTTCTTTTTTTTTTCAGACGAGAAAATATAAAGCTATCTAAGTATGAAAAGGCATCTCTCAAGCTGTTTTAACTAGCAGAGATTGTCGTATTTAAAATCATTCTCTATAAGTTTATCAAACACTTGAGGATCAAAAGGACAAGTACATACAAAAACAGACAATCAAACATTTATGAAGAAACAGAGAATAATAGGTCAATTTGTTGGCAGATTAGTGTATTTTATATGAAAACAATCCTTGACTTAAATCATAAAAACATAAACACGTCTGATTTAGACATTACTTTTATAAATTGTTATTTTGGATGGAGAATTGTCTCATTGGCACTCATACCACATCTTTCTATATCTATTAGGGTGATATTTACGTTCTCAATAATGGAGGCATCAGTGTGTACCCGAAAGAGATTTTTCAGTTTAACTTACCTTTCAAAAAACTAATATGAACAATAAACACTCCCCTTTCTTGGATCCTTATATCTACAATTTTAACGGGAATCTTAATACTAAATTTTTGTCACCAAAATATTGATTTTCAAATTACATATTGTTCCCTCGGCATCATCGTATGATGTTTATATATCTCAACGTTTGTATTTGATTTTCACGATTATTACTGAAAAATCATTAACTCAGAGGTTTCAATATCACAACATTGTAAAACTTTTACCGAATGGTATTACCGGTGCAAGGACATCATTCGTAAATATAAATCAACGTGCAGACATCTTGTGCGTTCAGTATTTCACATCCCATCTGGGTTTTTGTTATATTCTGTACAAAGCACAAAAATTACATCATTCACATCAAACGGTTACCAAACCTTAAAACAGACTTTTTTACAAATGATTTAGTAACGAAACTGTTGTCACGTCATTAAGGATTGATTTTTTAAGAAATGCTATGGATTCACTCATATAGTATTTGCATTAGAAATATTTAAATAACCCCACCTCATTTTTGCGGGATTGCGAGCACTTCTTGCATTTGAATGCACTTCAACTTTGACACTGATCTAGCTTTTTATTATTTTGACTTTTACAGAAATTTGGCCCTTGGTACTCGTTGGTACTCGTTCTCTTCTTTTGCTAGAAAATTTACTTAAAAATGCAATCGGAAACAACAGAGAGGAAGGTGCTAATATTTGTTAAAAAAAGAATGTTCTTAATTAATTTCTTTTTTGTTAGTTAATGTGAGCAAATTGTTTATTGACAGCCTATGTATTTGCAAACCTGACTTCTCGTATTTTTATGTAAACATTTGAAACTAAAGATTTATAAGTTACAGATAGGAGTGAATAAAATATACCAACATTTGAATAAGATATAAACCAAAAAATGATAAAAGGAGTAGGTCTGGTAAGGGCCGATTTTGGCCTCAAATTTCAGGTTCATCTAACGAAAGTTTTTGAACACTTTTTAAACACTTCAGTGTCTATTTCAATTGATTCGATTAGTTTATGTGAAAGATTTTAACTGGTTTAGTCATTAAAAACCCTCTGATTCAAGCTTAAATATGAAAAATCTATCAAATATGCCAAAAAAACGTAATTTTTTAGATGGTTTTTGTTAAAAACGAAAGTGGCCGCATCCGTGTTCATCCTCAACCTTTATATATATTTTGTATTATCATCAATCACAACTTACATTTCAATATTATTAATAAACACGAATGCGGCCTCTTTCATTTTTGACAAAAAACGTCTAAAAATTAACCAAAATGCTAAAATTTTGAAGATTTCAGTATTTTAGCAGGACTAAATGATGCTAGAACGCGATATTTGTGCAATGTTTTGTCAAAAACAGCTCATATTTATGTAGCAGAAGCATTTTACTTTCCAAAATATAGCTTAAAGATAACATTTTCACAATTTTGTAAAACTGCTATAATTTGGGGCCAAAAAGGGGTCTTACTGAACCTACTCCTTTAAATCATAGGTTTTAAAAAACTTTTTTTAATATCTTTTGTATTTACGTCAGACGCGCGTTTCGTCTACAAAGGACCCAGTGACGCTTGAATCCAAAAAATGTTATAAAGTCCAAATAAAGTCTAACTTTTGTCGCTGCTAAATAGTATATACATTCAACACATTTTAATGTGTGATAAAAGATTAAGTGCAAAATTCCAAAGTATAAATAAAGGCAACAGTAGTATACCGCTGTTCAAAACTCATAAATCCATGGACAAAAAACAAAATCGGGATAACAAACTAAAACCGAGGGAAACGCATTAAATATAAGAGGAGAACAACGACATAACACTAAAATGAAACACACATAGACAAAATCCCACGAGAATAACAAATATAACATATATATATATAACATCAAAACCAAATACATGAATTTGGGATAGACAAGAACCGTGACACGTCTTATCGCAATGTGAATTTACACTCAAAAATAAGAGAAAACAAACGACACAACGTTATAATGTAATACACACAGAAACGAACTATAATATAACAATGGCCATATTCCTGACTTGGTACAGGGCATTTTTAAAGGAAAAAATGGTGGGTTGAACCTGGTTTTGTGGCATGCCAAACCTCGCACTTTTATGGCCATGTGAAATATAACATCAAAATGACAACACAGGACTACAATATAAATAAATTGGAGAACACAATTGACAAAGAATCACACGAACAACAGCTAACAAAAGGCAACAAGTACAAAATTTTAATACGCCAGAAGTGTATTTTGTCCACACAAGACCTACGTGTGACGTTAGATACAAAAGTATAAAAATCGGAAATGAAACATTAAAAAACTTTTAAAAAAATGGTTTTCGTTCATTTTAAAGAAGCGGTTATATTTTTTTTATGTTTGTTTCACTCTCTTTGTTCTACACACTGTGACACTTGTCCGTATTGTTGTATTCTTACTAACAATATTATCGAAACATCATATAGATGGTTTTCAGAGACTCTCGAAGACCTGTAAATGTTCTCCAGTGGCATGAATCTGTTGCTTCAACCCCAGTACTGTAATAGAATCCATTCAAATCCGCCCTGCAACAGTTTTTAAACCAAAAGCCTCCCTTATGGTAGGTAGGATTAAACCTAGGGCCCCAGGGGTCATTATCGACATCTTGTGTACTAAATTGTTGTCCCGCCTGACCAAAACTGAGCAGACTGTCACCTACAAAAAAGTATACAACAAATATCAACTTAAAAAAAATTCTAAATATTTTGGTAAAAAATAATGTATTATATAGAGAGCACTTTCAAAACTCAGACTTTCTTATCATTCGTTGGCAGTTAAACCTGGACGGTACTAAACGATTAACTTGTCACATCGTATACGTACAATTTGCTGTCAGTGTATTGAAGACGAATTTCATTGTTTCTATGTGTGTTCGAAACATAAGGAACTTTGAGTAAAATGTATTAAGAAATATTACTAGTCTATGCCAAGTGTGTAAAAACTAATTGAACTTTTCAGTTTCTAACCTCAATTAATGGTCCAAATTATTAATATGTTTAACATATTTTATTCACTAAACATACAATAAATGATGCTATATGGTATATACAGTTACTTCTCTTACATACATTGTATCTTAAATATCTTGACTTACACCTAGAAATTGAAATTCTGGGGTAGTTAAGATCTTTACAGAGTTTATTGATGACAACCCGTAATGTTGATCTTGTTGACACAATTTTTTGTAATAAGTCTGATTTTGTAATTTCACCATCAAAATAGAAAGAGGGATGGTGATGACAACCATGGGAAAACATCAATTCTTAGATGATGGAAATTGCATAACGGCCATGCAACGCATTATGACGTTAGTAATACTTTCAAGAGGAGTACACCTTCTTTACGACTTTGCTAGTGCAGCTGGAATGTTGCTACATGACATAAAAGTTCAAATTTGGGAAGCTTAATTCTCCACATTTCCCAAGTGGTTTTGTTTTCAATTAACTCCGCATAGATTAACCCACAATGTCAACTTCTAAGTGTAAGTCAAGATATTGAAGATAATTAAGAGACTTAACTGCATATGTGGCATGTTAAATGAAAAAGATGTTTTCAATATATTCACCGTTTGAACATTAAGTGAGAGGACACATCTGTATAGTGGAATATGAGTCTACAAGATAATGCTTGCTGCTTTTGATTCTTTCTGAGAAGTTTCTGTATGAGGATTAAGATTGTAGCACATTGTTAACTGCTGTATTTTTGACATTTTTACCTATTGTGTCTGTTTATTTTGTACACGTATCGTTGTCAATATTATGAAATTTGATGAGTCGAAAAGTAAGAAGTTTAATTAGCTATAAAACCAGGTTCAATCCACCATTTTCTACATGGGAAAATGCCTAGTATACGAAGTCAGGAATAGAACAGTTGTTGTCCATTCGTTTGATGTGTTTTAACTTTTGATTTTGCCATTTGATTAGGGACTCTCCGTTTTGAATTTCCCTCGGAATTCAGTATTTTTGTGATTTTACTTTTGGTGTAAACTTCACTCCTAGAGTTACCTGCTGAGCCACTGTATTCCGATAAGTGAAGCCTATAATTGTCGTTCTTATGGCCGATGCAAAAGCCGATATAATATGCATGCTTCCAAACACCATCCCAGGTCTGCATAAGAATTAGCAATTCATTTCCACCAGAAAGTGTCAAATGGTACAATGCCTCATTTCCTTTACAAAATAAGATGGTCAATGTTATGATTACTATTCTAGCTGTAGTCACACCTTACCGGATAGCTCGAACAGATGACAAAAAGTGGTCCGTTGAAAAAATTTGTATCCGGTTGGTGAACGTTGGTATACTGACCAAATAAACGGACGGGTAACAAATGTCTAATTGACGCTCACAGGATTGCAACGTGCAAGAGACGGAAACGTACCGGACAGAATGGACGTCGAAGTCGAACGTACATTCAACGGACAAGTACCGCGTAAACGGACACCTAACGAAAGCGTACCGGATAATACGAATGAACAAGATAAGTGGAAAATTAAAAGCGATAATAATAATACATATTTCTCAGGACTAAGCAATGATTTTGTCCACCATCTACTTGTCTTCTCCTTCTTCTCCTTTCGACAACTCGTATGTTTAAGTTTGCAACATTTAAGTTCAGTCGGGCATGAATAAAAGCTGCTTGGTAGTGAAGACATGCTCTTACTCCAAGATCTATCATGACATTCATGACACTCAAGGAACCTGACATATCAATTCATTTTCAATTGGCTTTTTTCCGTTTTACAGTCCGTAGGTATCCGTTTTATTCGTTGGACCTCCAACGGATGTATAATTGAAAAGTAACGGATACAAAAGGGAAACGAAACAGACGAGTACCGTATAAAACGGACTCCTACCGGACGTTCAACGGACACTTCATCCGTTGGACGTTTGTTCAAAGTTTTGAACATGCTCAAAATTTTTCACCGGACAGAACGGACGTCCATGCATAAAACGAACATTAAACGTTCATGAAACGGATATGGACGGACATCTAACGGATAAGAACGGACGTTTAACGGACATGAACGGATTGGAAAAAAATATCCGATCGGCATCCATTCGAGCTATTCGTTAAGGTGTGACCGAGGCTTTATCAAATTAATTTAGTATTGAAATATGTTTATACTCTATTTAGATTCCACCACTGTACCAAGTGTGTTACGGTATTTCTCTACTTAAGCAGTTTAATTTTAAAACAAGGACTGAATTAAAATATTAGTAGTTAAATTCGTCTTTATCGAACAAACCTATCCAGTATTCTGTGTTAGGGTCGCCAAAGCCATTTTCATAGTGCGACCAGACCCTATCAAAATCAACGAAACCATTTCTTCTCTGTTGTAATACCTGTAAGAGTAAATCATAACAGCAATAACTATGATTATAATAACGATATGTAGCTCAACTACTTACAATAAAGGAGTAAACCACCAGTATGCAGTTAATATTTAAAGGGGATTTTTTTTTTCTTAAAATTAGCATATTTATTACACAAAACAATTGTCTTCATACACATTAACTTAAATTCAGTATTAAAATTCCAAGGAACAAATCTGTTTCCAATTAACACATTGAAGCTATTAATGAGGTCATTATGCAGTAACAAAATTCCTCAATAATGTATACTTTTTGAAAAATATTTTTAAAATGTTGGGTTCGATATGGGTCTTTAATAGGGGTCTCATGGCCGAGAAATCTAATTTGTCTATCTACTGTATATCAAACCTGTCACGTGGCAGGTGATCTCGACTTATTCATTGGCTGTGTTTAAGATATACGCATAACGTGGCATATGCGTGTGTCTATCCACACACAGCCTATTAATTGACTAGGATTGTCAGTTTCCTATCAAGGTCGTTGGTTCTCTCCGGCTTATCGGCTTCCTCCACCAATTAGACTAACTTCACGAGATAGCACAATATTGTTGAAAGTGGCGTTAAAAAACAATCAATTAATTAGCCAACCACTATTTTTATTGTCTGCATTAAACTCATACTTCTATATCAAAACTTGTGATACAGTAAACTTAAAAAACGTTTGCCACTTTATTATTATCAATATGTGTGGTGTGAGACCTAAAAGGAATGAATTTATTGACACCGCAAATGGAACTGCAAGAACGGACACAAGCTGACACTCAAAAAAGAAAGCATCAACTGAAAATATATTACATCTACATATCTATCACTTGGTATATCATCTGGTTTTTATATAGTTTTTAAAAAGAGAAAAACCTAAACAGTAACAGATGTGAATCAAGAGAGATGCAGTTATTCACCAAGGTAATATAAATCATTTGAAACGGACATACATATCGTCAAACAAACAAAAATAGTTCTCAACCGACTTACACTGTTCTAGTTTTGAATTATTTAGTCTAAGTTTCAAAAAAAAAAAATCAAAAAAAATCCCATTTCATATTTTTAACATTAAAAAATGTTTTCAAAAGCATTCGGAACGCTAAAAATAGCAGCGCCCTATTTGAAAATAGCATCGCCATGCCTTCTTGGAAACTAAGGATACTGTATCCTTGACAAATATCAATATAAACGTAGCCATAATGACCATAGTGTCTCTTTGTTGTTGGGATGTACAAGTACACAAAAATCAAATGCACAGCGCTTTTATTGTCGGCTTCATCACAAAATCACAGAGAAAAAAACTGGTTTGATCAAAAATCAAGCCAAAATTGTGAATTTAAGAAGAAAGCCATGGAGTTATATGAATAATGTTTAGTAAAGAAATCAAACATTTACTCTCAGAACTTTACCCGACAATCACGTTTAAGTGTGTAAAAACAAAAACATACAAAAATACAAATCGCGAGATTAAAGTTAATATACTCACAGTCCATCGACCCCCTTGTGTATATAAATCACACCAAACATCTTTCTTAATGTCGTTTGAAGGGAAAATAGTGTACACACCACTACAGTTGTGTCCTTGAGATTGTACTTCAGAGCAATCTCTTGCTGTGGTATCTATAATCCCTGTCTTGCATATATTTCTTGAGGAGGGACAAGAAAAATTGCAATACATGTTAAAAAAAAGACGATGTGGTATGATTGCCAATGAGACAACTCTCCACAACAGACCAGAATGACACAGAAATTAACAACTATAGGTCACCGTACGGCCTTCAACATGAGCAAAGCCCATACCGCATATTCAGCTATAAAAGGCCCTTAAATAACAATGTAAAAGAACTCAAACGACAAAAACTAACGGTCTTATCTATGTACAAAAAATGAACGAAAAACAAATATGTAACACATAAACAAACGACAACCACTGAATTACAGGCTCCTGACTTGGGACGGGCACATACATACATAATGTGGCGGGGTTAAACCTGGGACAGTGGTATGACAGTACAACATAAGAACGAACTATAAAAATCAGTTGAAAAAGGATTAACTCATCAGATTGACCAAAATACAAGAGGACGTGACCGGGTACTTGTACACCCCAACAACAAAAACACACTATGGTCATTATGGCTAGCTAACTATGTAAAACATTGAAGTTTAGGAAATTGTAAAGTACTTGAGAGTTAAGGTACCTCGAAAAAGATATGTTGATGTTGATAATGACTTGGTTGGCTATTGATGCGTCAATGAATATTAATATATTTCTCTAATTTTTGCGCTATTTTCACTTTTCTTGATCGGTATGAGATACATATTTCTCTCACTAGTGAAAAATATGTTCTCGGGAAATGATTGGTCGTTAAATTTTCTTGGCTGCTTAATTCTGAAGTTATCTATATATCTCAATTAAGACAAACATGTACTTTTTTTTATTTTACTTCAAATTAAAATAGATTAGTTATAAATTCAGGTGTTATCTCGACATTTCCTACCAATTTAAGAAACTATGCATTTCCCGCGGTTAAGTGTGTTTTCCCCATGTGCCATAATTTTTCCTGTCTATTATATAACATTGCACATAATGTATACCTGGGTAAAATTCATAATGACTCCATCCACTTTCAGAAATTCCTGTAACAAGTTGATTGGTAAAATCTTTGTTGAATGCTTGACATCTGCGGTCGTTTCCATTAAATGCCACAGACCTACAATCAATGTGGTCTGCGCATGAGGCAATGCAGGCTACAGCGCTTGATTGTTTTGCCGCCCACAATAAGTTGTCGGACTTGTATACATTGTCGTATTGTATATTTCGTTTTGAAGTTTGAGCACGATTTTGCATCGCGGTTATGACCAGTTCGGTATTGTATAATACAATGGAAATTAAACTGTAAATCCTGAACATCTTCGAAGAGACCCAATTTTAATTGAAATGACCTATGCAGCTATTCTAAAGGATTACACAATTTGTCAGTAGCAAAGTTTCTATATTGTCCAAATGTTTTTTTGAAAAAAGGATTAAAAAACTTAATCCTGGAGCAATAGTCCCACAGTCGCTTGACTGTGTTTTATAATGTTCTCCCTGATTGTTTGTAAAGCTATTTAAGGCTTGATGTTTCTTTACCGTCAAAATTAGCTAAATTATCGACAAACTGAATTGAGTAGTGACCGAACTATTGATACTTTAACGTTAAAAAGATTGACAATGCTGACAAACTTTCATGTGTCGATAATCAAGCTTAATACCGATAATATTGAAAATAATTCTAATAATATGAAACAAAATATGCCCATGCACCATTTCGATTGGCGAAAAGTAGTCATTTCTTCAAAGTCAGAACAGAAAAAAAAGATTTATGGAAAGACGTCTTGATGGTATTATTTCCTTTACAATTTTACCCAAAACTAAAAGAAATATACTGGTAAACGATTAAAAAGGTGTTTGATAGGAATGAAGTCCTTTTATTTTTTCGGACTACAATGTGTACCGTATGTTTGATTGATTTGAATTCAATCAATAACTTTGAAATGTTTTCTCATATGTATATGTCGTGTACAAGTTGCGATTTTGTACAGGTTATAACATGTACAAAAATATTGTACATGTTATAACTTGTATAATGCAAAAATACAAGTTATAACATGTACAAAAGTACCTCATACATGTTACAACCTGTACAAAATATTGCTTAAAAATGGTTTTAACTTGTACAAAATTTAAAATAAATTTTAATGAAGTAAAATATACATTTAAATTCATCAATGCTTAAAGAACAACAATAAATAGGCCAGAACGTGTCTTTTTCTGTAGAGGACAATGATCACAAAGTTTCAGAAATATATGTTTCATGACTTATGTTGGCAAAATGTGTTTTCATGTAATTATATGTTTCATGCAGTCCATCATGGCTTAAATAAGTGTGACACTATTCACTAAAAGCTTGCATTCCTCAATGACAATTACATTAGATACTATATAGTAACTAAATTCTTCCATAAAATTTAAGAACGACTCCTAATAATTTTGAGAAATACTCCTCCCTCTCGTTTTTATAGCATGCAAAGACTAAAACAATGTCTTATATGCTTACTCTGTAAAAGCAAGAGAGAGCTGAAATCGTTTTCATTGGACCATGCTTCATTATTAATATCTTTGGATCTACTCTTCTACATTTTTGGCCTTCAGCATGACATATGTAAATTTATAACTCAATTTTTGTTTATAAACTATAAGATCATTGCATGAGGCGAATGTCATTTTGATGTTTTAAATATATATCCTCTACTTTGAAAGCATGTATTTGTTGCCTTTGGATGTTGTCTGCTCCATGGGCGGGTTGTTGTCTTTTAGACACATACCCCATTTCAATTCCCAATTTTATTTGTAGACACATCTATCCTGGCTATCCTCTTATGTCTTTTAGTGTCAACTAGAAAGAAAGTATTTTACTATTGCCTTCAAAGTGGACACTCTCAATTATAATTCATTAAATACAGATATGTCCATAGGTAGTCATAAGAGGATCATAAGACATGTCCTAAGATATATCTTATGACAGGTCTTAGGAATGCTTCATATTACCGACCCCTGGACATTACAGTATCAAAAAAGGAGAAAACACACTAACATGAAGGAATAATACAAAAGTTATGAATATGTTATTGAGGTCAATATCATCTGTTGCGATAATAGAAAAATATCCTTATTTTTCGATTTTGTACAAGTTAAAACCATTTTTAAGCAATATTTTGTACAGGTTATAACATGTATGAGGTACTTTTGTACATGTTATAACCTGTATTTTTGCATTATACAAGTTATAACATGTACAATATTTTTGTACATGTTATAACCTGTACAAAATCGCAACTTGAACACGACATATACACAAAAGGGAGGACTGGTATTTGTACTTCTGTTAGAATATGTCTTCGTCCGTTTTACATGCCAAACTTTTTTCTAGTACAGTTTAAACCGGAAAATTTTGTTGAGAATTTTTTTTAATATGACAAAGTAACGTGCAATGGCACACACAGATAATATTTTTTTTAGTAAAAATCAGTAAAAAAAAAAATTTCTCCAAAATATACCATGGCCAGGACCTGACAGTTTTTAGCAGTGTACAAATGAAAATCGTCCGGAAAACTCCGCTTGCTGTCATTTTGAGGGATCATGCAACATTTCACCTATTACCCATAAACAACATAGGTTCTCAATTACTAAAAATATTTCTAAAAGATAATTTCAAATCAGAGTAAACATATTAACTTCCTTATATCCAGTCGAATTTGTCTATAGGTTACACAAAGCTGGTTCTTAAAACGTTTGTATCAGGGAAAACATTTTTCTTTGAATTTTAAAACATGTAGGGGAAACGGATTTCCTAACCATTCACATATAATATTCCGTATTTCTGATTTTTTGTTTGATAACGTAAATTATACGACATTTTTTATGACTACGTGAACTTGTGCCATTTATTTTTGCTGGTCTTTAGGAAGACAATTTACAATTGTGCAGTGAACGGAGGCACTTATACATAACCTTATAATTCATTTTGGAAACAAAAATAAATTCCCAATATATATAAATATACATGTAAATTGAGTTCCGTCTCCCTGAACATGCTAACACTTAAGTCATATCTTTTCATTTTCATATTTTTTTCCCTGTTTGTCTCTGTTGTCTTGATTGTTGGAACAATTAGTGGTATCTAACAATATTTATGAAAACTTTCTGAGAATTATGAATATTTCTTCTCTGTCAGATATGGATCATTACCAATGCTAAAATGAAATGCCGTACATCACATCTTATAGAGGTTTAAATTTCAAATATTCGTCAATAACTTAAGATATAGAGCAATTTTGTCTTCAACATTTCAAACCGTGCCACAACCGTTAAAATGAAAATTCCAATGACAGAGGTTGATTATAAAATGTTTTACTGTGTTAAAAAAAAACTTTGACTTAAACAATGAAAACTTTCACGTTGGACATGAAATATTTTGTCGATGAAGAAAATTAAATTATGTCACTTCTAAAATAAGTTTGTCGATAACGTAACTTATTCTGACGGTAAAGAAACGCGAATTCAATCACTACTCTGTTACGGGCTGTAAATGTTCATCAGCATACAAAACATTTAACAAATGTATTAGTATTAAATTTCGAGTTTTTATTGTATGCAAAGAGCTAGAAATAATGCTCAACTTAAACTCTGAAGTGTCCTTTGTTTACACGTTCGATTATTTCAATAGCAATGCAATTAAAATACATAGTAACATAATATTGTTAGAAAAATGTGTAATTTAAAGCATGGGGAAAAATCAATTATCAATTAAACCATCCAAACATATTTTTTTTTTATCTCTTTTAATATTTTTAACTGTCAGATCAAAGAGACGTACTATATAGATATAACCTTTGATTCCATTTGTTTTCTTTTTCAAAATCTCTATACCAAATCAGTAGTATTATTATTGCCATTGATCTTTTATATTTCATAATAATTATGATCGAGATTTTATTGTTGTTCTTGATTTTTCAACTTTAATTATGCTTCCCACCGAGATTTTAGCTGTAACGCTTGGTGAAACTGGTATCACTATAATAAAAACACTAAAAAAATTCTATTTCTTTTAAGATGAAAAATATAAAGCTTGGTAAATATAAAAAAAAAAAGCATCGTCAAGGCTGTCAGAGAGTATCGTATTGATGGGCGTATTACGTTTCCGCAATTTTAGCAAAAGTCCAGTATTACGTTTCCGCATTTTTGTGCATTACTTTTCCAAAAAATTAGATACTACATTTCCGCATTTTTACCTGTAAAAAATACTAATAATGATATATAAGACTTTATTTTATTATAGTCTTTTTCTTGGTTTGAATTTTATTATGATTATATTCCTTCAACATATATATATTATATTCATATTTAACATTGTGAGTACTTTTCAAAATTCACCATGTGGAAAGTCACCCCAAATGCATTAAATTCCGTATTTGGTTATATCTTTTATATTCTTTTGCATATTTTTGATTTATTTTTTGGACATTTGGTATTTGAACTTGTGGTATTTAAGAAGTTTGGTGCCTTTCTTAGCCGACTATGTGGTATGGGCTTTGCTTATGACTGAAGGCCGAACGGTGACATATAGCTGTAAATGTCTGTGTGATTTGGTCTCTTGTGGAGAGTTGTCTCATTGACATCCTCCCAAATCTTTGTCTCTACTTATATTTGATATTTTGTGAAATGTTTTGTTATGCATAATTTGACATTTAGTTTAGTATTTTGAATTGTTTCACACTTTTCATGTCGGGCCTTTCTAGAAAACTTTACAGTATCAGGTTTGTCATTGTTTAAGGCAGTGGCGGATCCAGGGAGGGGGTTCCGGGGGTTGGAACCCCCCCCTTTTTTGGGCCGATCAATGCATTTGAATGGGAGCATATAGTTGGAACTCCCCCCCCCCCTTTTACTCTGGGTTGGGACCCCCCCCCCTTTTTAAAATGGCTCGATCCGCCACCGTTTAAGGCCTGAAGGTTGCCTGTGATTGCTTACATCCACTTCACACTGATTTGAACTCCGGTGAAATATTTGTCACTGGGCGTTAAAAATAGGAACAAACAAACAAACAATCAATTTACAATTGAAAACGAAAAATAGGCATTAGCGACATATTAAGACGAATAATTATGCCAGAATAACAGAATAGGCGTTTAAGTAGCGTTTAACACTAAACACCATCGAAGAACAACAAACACGCCCCAGGTTTACAAGCACAAACGGACGAGGCATACATTAAAATTGAAAATGCGGAAACGTAAAAAACCTTTAACAAAATCAATGTAAAAACAATGCGGAAAAGAGTACTACAAAAATGCGGAAACGTAAAAATTCTTATGCGGAAACGTAGAAATTCTTATGCGGAAACGTAGAAATTCTTATGCGGAAACGTAGTGCCAAATTGCGGAAACGTAAAACGGCGGTATTGATCATTCTCTATAAGTTAATCAAACACTAATGCATCCCAAGGACAAGTGGAAACAAAACAAGCAATCAAAACCTTATGTTAAGGGCATACGATACAGTTACAGGGGAGCTAATGACGTTGCTAACGTAAAATTAGGAGATAACTGTATTGTATATTAAGCTTGCCCTTCGTAAAACGTAGATTTTACTGTCGCAAACTGAGTTTACCAAGCGATGCGTAGCAAATTTGACAGAAAGAACATTTAGAGGCTCAAAATGTGACTTTCGTGTTTATTTTTTGAGAAATTACACACCAAAAAAAATCGGAATTCAAAATGGTGCCTTTCTTTGTTACGGACTGGTAGTACGTGGAATTTATCCCTTCAACATACTTGTCAACGTCTAATGAAAATTATCGTTACAAACGAATTGCATTAGAATGTTATTTTCGCGACGTCAAACGGTGACATATCGGGAAAAGATGCATTTTTCGACTGATTTCCATCATTCAAACTGATTTACCTTGAAAACGAGTTCATGGACCCCTCTATTTTAAAATGACATTCGGTTTGATTACGTATGAAGATTATCTGTACTAATTTTCATGAAAAAGTCAGAAATGAGTTTTTTTAAAATTGATAAATATACAGCAAATAATGACGTTTTTTCTACATTCATGAACATTTGATAAATTTGAGTTATTTCTAAACAAAAAATTTCATAAATTTATGGAAAACTTATACAAAACCGAAATTACAAATAATTTAACAAAAAACAGCTTGTGTTTATCTTTTAAAATATAAAAGTTATGCATTTCTATCGAAAAGAAAAATACGTCCACAAATTCGAATTTTGAGAAAATATCTGAAATTTCGACCTCATTTTACTAAAAAAGTAGCACATGAAGGTATATTTTTTATTAGATATTTGATTTAATCAGGTAAAAAATGGTCTTTTTGCAAAAAAAATCATCAAAATTTCAATATCGAAACTGTATTGTATGCCCTTAAAACAGAGAAACAATACAATAAGTAAATTTTGTTGTATTTTATATGAAAACAATCATTGACTTAAATCAATAAAAATATAAACACGTCTGATTTAGACATTAGGCTGATGATATTTACGTTCTCAATAATGGAGTTTTCAGTGTGTATCCTAAAGAGACTTTTTAGTTGAATTTACATTCAAAAAGCTGATACTAACAAAGAACACTGCAATCTATTGGATCCTTACATCTTTATTTCTAACATGAATCTTAATACTAAAATTTGCGACAAAAGGGGTGATATTTTTAGTTGACCGTTTTGTAACGTTACCTTTGCATCTTCGTATAATGTTTATAGAATGAAATTCAAAACAGGGTGACTGTGGCCATTGATTGACACATTAAATTCATCCATTGACTGGGACAATTTAGGTGAACGTTTGTATGTAACGACCACTGCTCACTATGTACTTTTTAAAGACACTTAAACTATGGGGTCACCAAAGGTTCTCAACACCTTAAGCTTAATAAAGTAATTCAAAAAAGTAATCAGAGATAACACGATGTTTTTGATTTATGTCAATTATATATTTTTTCGAATTATTTTATAATTAAAGGCGTTAAGAAACCTTTGGTGACCCCACAGTTTAAATGTCTATCGTAGGTACGTCGTGAACAGTGGTTGTTATAGACAAACGTTCACGTAAATTGTCCCAGTCAATGGATGAATTTAATGTGTCAATCAATGGCCACAGCCACACTGTTTTGAATTTCATTCTATATCTCAACATTTTCGATTTGCTCGTATATGAAACAAATAATTTGATTTTAACAATTATTAATGAAAAAATTATTAACTCAGATTTTCAATATCACAAAATTGTTTAACTTTTACTAAACTTTATATTTTGTACAAGGACATCATGAATCATTCGTGAATATGAATAAACGTTCACCCATGATCTCACGCATTCGGTTATATCACATTCCATCTGGTTTTGGTAATATTCAGTACAAAGCACAAAAATGACATCATTCACATCAAACGCTAACCAAACCTTAAAACAGACTTATTTACAAACAAATGATTAAGTTATTAAACTGCTGTCGCGTCATTAAGGATGGTATTTTTAAGAAATGATATGGATTCACTCATATAGTCTTTGCATCGGAAACAAACAAATGTATCATAAAATCATTGTTGGCATGATACGGGTTATGTTGACCGTTCTTCTAATGATCTTCATGATGGTATGCTATTAAATCTCTAACATAAGGGATTTTGGTTGATTTTCAGATGATGGAGACCTAATCTTTCGATCAGTTTAATTGAGGTCTTGAGCTGGCATGTCATTATCTGCTAGTTATCTTTTGATAATTTGTGTTGATCATTGCCATTTTGTTTAGTTTCTATGTTATGTATTCTAACATCCGGCTTGGCCTTCTTTTAATAGAGTTTTTTTATTATGCGTATCTCTGTGTGTTTGGTTATTACACATTGCCTAGAGGTAATAGGGACGTTTGAAATCTGACAACACATGTTTCACCCTGTCCAATCGTTGTGTCTGTTGAAAGTCCGGAACCATTAGACTTTATTGAGGTTTTTTTTGGGTTTTTTTTTTATTAGCTTGATTAATTTTCATGTTTCTGAGTTCAGTGTGGCGTCCATTTCGCTGAACTATATGGACATAAGAACATGTGTAGATGTGATATGATTTTCAATGAGACAACTAGAGTTCGAAAGAAATGGATGTTAGCCGTGGTAGGCAAATGTATAACTTTCAACAAATATACAAGTATGCATTATTATTGCAGGCTATCTGTAGCCCGACTCCGTGTGCGGTTTTCTCGCTTTGTTAATTGGTTGCAATGGGATGTTGTCTGCACTTTTATCTGGTTGGTGTCTCTTATTTTCCCAGTTTCCATTCTCTATTCTATTCACCATAGTTGTAGATTAGTTATCGTCACAACCATAAATCACCACGTGTTCGTATGGGATAGAATGGTTTGTATACATACATGTATATAAAGTTATGGACTTTGAACTAGAGCTTTCAGTAACTGGTAGTATTCTTTCATTGGTACTGGGTGCCTTTATCTCTTTTCATAAATCGGGTTGATATGATGACTCTAAACTTTTCGACTGGTTTTTCCAGGGTTTTTTTTCTTATCTGTCGTCGTGACATCATAGTCCCATGTTAACTTTCTACGCCAGGGCTTTATAACTCACTGTTTATCATTAGTTGCTATATGTCGTATATTATTTTTTTTTGCTGATTGTTTTGTCATGAATCAAGCAGCTTGTTTTCTCGTTTGAAGTATTTTGCATAAGTAGTCAAATGTCTGAAAAACGGATCAGATCTCAACCCATCAACCATATAAATTATATTCTTAACCGGCATATCAACCATTTATTACCATTATGCATTTTGTTAGGTTTGTCACAATTTTATTTGAAACAGTTAAATTTTTTAGAAAATCCGCAATTCTCATAATTTCGTTCATGTCGTTTACATCCTTCCCTACCAATCATATACAGTGATAAATATCTTACATAAAAGTCCTCCAAAAACTCCAAGGCAACGAAAAGCCTGTATTGTCATAACAAGACCTTTCGAATGCACGATATGTTGTATTTCTATAAGTCATGATACACCCCCTTATACCATTTCTATTCAAAACTCTACCGATATCCACATTTTCATCTTTTTTAGTTTTTATTTATATATCTTTAATTATTTTATTTTAGCTTGTATCTTGGCCAATGCTCTTCAACTTTGTATTTATTTGGCTTTTTTTTATGTTGATCTGAGCGTCACTGATGAGTCTTATGTAGACGAAACGCGCGTCTGGCGTATAAAATTATAATCCTGGTACTTTTTATAACTATTATGATCTAAACACGTAATGCATGATGGGCAAAATGGTTTTGTTGTACTGCTATTAATATTGATCATGTGAGTACGCTAACACTGATTAATGGAACAAAACAATTACGGAATGTATATATTTATTTATTTTTTATGTAGATTTAAAAAAAAAACTATTCCGTTAAATAGGATCCAATTGTTTAAAAATCTAAATATCATTGGTAAACCTTTCCCGTGTGCCATTTAAACTTGTTTGCTGATGTTGTAAGAGCAATGGAGTGGAATGGTAATATAAATGAATGATTGAGCACAATTTGGGGTCTAAAACAAGGCTGTACTTCAACGCAAAAAGTATTTAATATTTGTGTAGTAGTAGCTTAGTTGCAGATATCAAAGCATCATATAATGCATGGTACTAGAGGTCGGTCATTTAAAGACGTATCAACCGTATTATAAACGTTGACGTATATATGCATTTGCAGATTTACCAATAATCATTATGTAAACTTTTCGACTGGTTTTTCCAGTTTGTTTTTCTTTTCTGTCGTCGTGACAACATAGTCCCATGTTAACTTTCTACGTCAGGGCTTTATAACTCACTATTTATCATAAGTTGCGTACATATGTCGTATATTTTTTTTGCTGATTGTTTTGTCATGAATCAGGCAGCTGGTTTTCTCGTTTGAAGTATTTTGTATAAGTAGTCAAGTGTCTGAAAAACGGATCAGATCTCAACCCATCAACCATATAAATTATATTCTTAACCGGCATATCAACCATATATTACCATTATGCATTTTGTTAGGTTTGTCACAATTTTATTTGAAACAGTTAATTTTTTTAAAAATCCGCAATTCTCACAATTAAGAATTGAATACACCATATATTTCGTTCATGGTGTTCACATCCTTCCCTTCCAATCATATGCAGTGATAAATATCTTACATAAAAGTCCTCCAAAAACTCCAAGGCAACGAAAAGCCTGCATTGTCATAACAAGACCTTTCGAATGCACGATATGTTGTATTTCTATAAGTCATGATACACCCCCTTATACCATTTCTATTCAAAACTCTACCGATATTCACATTTTCATCTTTTTTAGTTTTTATTTATATATCTTTAATTATTTTATTTTAGCTTGTATCTTGGTTATGATCTAAACACGTAATGCAAGATGAGCAAAATGGTTTTGTTGTACTGCTATTAATATTGATCATTTGAGTACGCTAACACTTATTAACTAAACAATTACGGAATGTATATATTTATATATTTTTTATGTAGATTTAAAAAAAACTGTCCCGTTTAATAGGATCCTATTGTTTTTAATTAAAAATCTAAATAGCATTGGTAAACCTTTCCCGTGTGCCATTTAAACTTATTTGCTGATGTTGTAAGAGCAATTGAGTGGAATGGTAATATAAATGAATGATTGAGCACAATTTGGGGTCTAAAACAAGGCTGTACTTCAACTCAAAAAGTATTCAATATTTTTGTATAAGTAGCTTAGTTGCAAATATCAAAGCATCATATAATGCATGGTACTAGAGGTCGGTCATTTAAGGTAGCACAATACAAAGATTTTTCATCCCCAATCAGACATTTTTAAACTGATGTAATTCCACTTATCTTTCTTTAAATTTTATAAATGAGGTACCAAAAGAAAGAAGAAGGATTAATCTTTCAAATTGTGATAATTTCATTATGACATAATTATTACATCATTAATTGTTATGTAATTAGTTGCCATATTGTGATGTCTATACTTGAATGAATTTAGCTTCTTTGTTATTGATAGCATCCCAAAATATTTTATAGATTCTTGCACAACACAGTTTGACCTCCAAAACTGTGTCTCAGATTTTTCCTATTGTATTTCATTCTCTCATAAATCTTCAATGAAGTTTGCAAAATCAATTCATAAGAGTCCACTAAATTCAATTGGGTATGAAATTTGTTCTATTGATGTTTTTGGAAATCTGAGACAGTTTTGGAGGTCAAGCTGTGTTGTACAAGAATAAATAAAATATTTTTGGATGCTATGAAGAACAAAGAAGCTAAATTCATTCAAGTGTGGACATCACAATATAGCAACTAATTACATAATAATTAATTATGTAATAATTATGTCATAATGAAATTATTACAATTTGAAAGATTAATCTTTCTTCTTTCTTTTGGTATCTCATTTATAAAATATAAAGAAGGATGAAATGAATTACATCAGTTTAAAGTTGTCTGATTGGGAGTGACAAAATCTTTGTATTGTGCTACCTTAAAGACGTATCAACCGTATTATAAACGTTGACGTATATATGCATCTGCAGATTTACCAATAATTAGCATATACTTAGCACTGATATGATAGCTTTTGCATATGTGTAATGAGCGGAAGTACACAAGCCATAATTTCCCACCCGGGCTGATAACCCATATCAGCTGCATCTCGTGCACAAAACCCATAATAGTGCCTCTCGTGCAAGTTACTTCCGGTGTTTCCGGTATCGGTTGTTTACTTTTCCATTGTGACGTCAGATATATTTTATGACGACGACAAAATTTACGGGAACTTTTGTGGGAAAGTTTAGTACTTGCTAACAAATGCCATTGACAATTATGAATAATTCTATAGTACAACAAACATGGAGCAATAATGATCATAAAACTCTTCCAAATTTTCAATGTTTCAAAATGCATCTATAGGAAATGTTACCATACATATATATGGAAGTAGTGATGCTGTTGTTGGACAATTATAGTATATTTGATTCATAATTTAAATAAGCATAGATTGCCTTAGCCGTATTTGGCACAACTTTTTGGATCTTCATTGCTCTTCAACTTTGTACTTGTTTGGCTTTACAAATATTTTGATATGAGCGTCACTGATGAGTCTTATGTAGACGAAACGCGCGTCTGGCGTACTAAATTATAATCCTGGTACCTTTGATCACTATTACCTTCTGTATAAAGTTTTTGACTGTTTTAGTTATTGCATTTGTTTATTTGCCTTACATAAAACTATTGTCGGAAGTATATGATAAAGCGATTAATACATGGCCTTTTCCATATCAGCCTGTGTATCATCCCTCGACCCATATCAGCACCTCGACTCCGTCTCGAGCTGATATGGGGGTCTCGGGATGATACCCAGCCTGATATGGAAAAGGCCATGTATTAATCTCTATTTATTATGTGATCCCAAGCTTTAATTGTATATACTTTCAATAATGCAAACGGTCAACTGATTAATTTCTAATGCAAGCATCTAATTGTTTTGCTGTATTAATTGTAGTAAAAGAGGGGCGAAAGATACCAGAGGGTCAGAGGGAAAACGTATAATAGTCTTAAGCTCGGGATCACATAATATTTTTTGGTATATCTGCAGATGCGTATACGTCAACGTATATGATACGGTGGTACGTTTTTAAATGACCGACCTCTATTGATATTGACAGTGGAAAATTAAAAACTTTATCATATGCCTTTGATGTTGTATTAGTTGCAGAAAATGAAACAATTGGAATTCTAAACACATGAAAAAACGTCAGTACAGTATAAATAGTAAATTTTAGAAATCTATTGGTACAACAAACACCAAATATATTTATTTTTGATGGTACGTGTACTAAATCAATATGTATTCTATATCAAGTTATCTGTTATTTCTGGGTTAATAAGTGGCAGAATTCCTTAACTTGAAATGAGGGTCTGACATGGTAAGTTTTGTATTTCTGTCAGTAAGCAGAGCATGTTTTTTCAGTGGCTAGATGTATAGGGGGAGGGTTGAGATCTCAAAAAACATGTTTAACCCCGTCCCAATTTTGCTCCTTGCCCAAGTCAGGAGCCTCTGGCCTTTGTTAGTCTTGTATGATTTTTAATTTTAGTTTCTTGTGTATACTACGGAGTTTAGTATGACGTCCATTATCACTGAACTAGTATACATATTTCACATCCAATTTTTTATGGAAATATTCTTTATAAAGCACAAAGGTGTCAGTATTCACCTCAGAAACTTACAAAACCTTTGAATGGACTGATTAAGAAGGATATAATTACGATACTGTTGTCAAGTCATTAAAGATTGCATATTTTGGCGTTAATATTGAGTCACTGATAAGGTCTTTGCATCGGAACTAAACACATTTATTCTAAAAACAGTTGTTGGCACGACACGGGTTATGTTCTTCTCATATATGTTTTGATGGTATGATACTAAACCCCTAACGGGAAGGATTGTGCCTGATGTTCATATGATGAAATCATAATCTTTCAGTCAGTTTATTTGAAGTCTGGAGCTGGCATGTCAGTTAACTGCTAGTAGTCTGTTGTTATTTATGTATTATTGTCATTTTGTTTATTTTCTTTGGTTACATCTTCTGACATCAGACTCGGACTTCTCTTGAACTGAATTTTAATGTGCGTATTGTTATGCGTTTACTTTTCTATATTGGTTAGAGGTATAGGGGGAGGGTTGAGATCTCACAAACATGTTTAACCCCGCCGCATTTTTGCGCCTGTCCCAAGTCAGGAGCCTCTGGCCTTTGTTAGTCTTGTATTATTTTAATTTTAGTTTCTTGTGTACAATTTGGAAATTAGTATGGCGTTCATTATCACTGGACTATTACATATTTGTTTAGGGCCAGCTGAAGGACGCCTCCGTGTGCGGGAATTTCTCGCTGCATTGAAGACCTGTTGGTGACCCTCTGCTGTTGTTTTTTATTTGGTCGGGTTGTTGTCTCTTTGAAACATTCCCCATTTCCATTCTCAATTTTATTGTTTAGGGGCCAGCTGAAGGACGCCTCCGGGTGCGGGAGCTTCTCGCTACATTGAAGACCCATGGTTGCCTTATGGTGTTGTCTGCTCTGTGGTCGAGTTGTTGTCGCTTAGACACATTCCCCATTTCCATTCTCAATTTTATCATTATTCTAATTACACTAATTATTCTGAAATTGGCATTATAGAATTATTATAAAGTTCAAAAGATTTTGATCTTATTCGGACCATTATTTGTATTCACAAATGCACAGCTACCAGATATTCAATTTGATAAATATACAGCAAACTGGCAGGATTTTAGAATGAAATTCAAAACAGTGTGGCTGTGGCCATTGATTGACACATTAAATTCATCCATTGACTGGGACAATTTAGGTGAACGTTTGTATGTAACGACCACTGCTCACTATGTACTTTTTAAAGACACTTAAACTATGGGGTCACCAAAGGTTCTCAACACCTTAATAAAGTAATTCGAAAAATTAATCAGAAATAACACGATGTTTGATTCATACCAATTATATAAATCAAAACATAAAGGTTATTCCTGATTAATTTTTCGAATTATTTTATAATTAAAGGCGTTAAGAAACCTTTGGTGACCCCACAGTTTAAATGTCTATCGTAGGTACGTCGTTAACAGTGGTCGTTACAGACAAACGTTCACGTAAATTGTCCCAGTCAATGGATGAATTTAATGTGTCAATCAATGGCCACAGCCACACTGTTTTGAATTTGATTCTATATTGTGACCTAATGTAGGTAAAAATTATGAAGTAAGAAATAGTTGAAAGATATTTTTTGAAATGCATTATTAAAAGTTTGGCTTTACCTGTACGTATCTAAGACTTATTACAAACATGATAGAAAATATTATATTTTACATTTAAGTGTTATGTCGTTGTTCTCCTCTTATATTTAATGCGTTTCCCTCGGTTTTAGTTTGATACCCCGATTTTGTTGTTTGTCCATGGATTTATGAGTTTTGAAGAGCGGTATACTACTGTTGCATTTATTTACTATGATGTTGTTTCCCGAGCCCGTAAATTTTGATACTATCCGTTAAATTAACTTATTCTAAAAGATTAAAAAAAAAATCGTTGTAATCAGATCATTGAAAAATTCATATTTTGGCATTGAACATTTCATTTTCACTTTGAATGACGTCTTTTACTAAATGCATTATATATTG
The DNA here is from genome assembly GCF_963676685.1 of Mytilus edulis. Taxonomy (NCBI): domain Eukaryota; kingdom Metazoa; phylum Mollusca; class Bivalvia; order Mytilida; family Mytilidae; genus Mytilus; species Mytilus edulis. Next base: position 31,104,596 of record NC_092345.1, on the reverse strand, counting down.
CATGTATACTGATTATTTTTTCAATCTTAGGCACATAAGTTTGTATGAGCTCTTATGCTCTTATTGACTTTGAGTTAGCTTTCAGTAACTGTGAAAAGCTCAAATCTGTACTTTGTGTTTGTTTATAATTAGTTTTGTGTGTATGTGTGTGTGTTTTGTATCGATCTGATCGGAAATGTCATGCTTTTATAGTGTGTTCCAATTTTGTACTGTTACACTACTGTCCCAGTTCATGAGCTAGGTTTGGCGCCAGCAAATAAGGTACGCCGGCTAAATTCTGTATTTGCATGTCCCGCGTCAGGAGCCTGTAATTCAGCGGTTGTCGTTTTTTTGCTTTATATCCTATGTGTTTATCGTTATTGGTAAAAAAAAATGTACATTATTCATGCCGCTTGTTTTCTTGTTTGAATTTCATCTTTCGAGGCTTGTTATATCTTACTATGGTACCAGACATATATAGAATGCAGAATTTTTTATGTGTATTCTGAATACATGAGGCATACCTTGTGCTGTAAAAAGAAGGCATAATTTTTTATGTGTATTCTGAATACATGAGTTATACCTTGTGCTGTTTTATAAATGGCATTTATAATTTAAAAAAAAACTTGAGCTGGAGATTTTTTTAAATCGCTTTGAATTTATCACAAAATAAAGGAAGATATATCAGTTCAAATTTTACAAGTTTTTGCGGCAAAATGCTGCCCACTAATTAGTATCCATTAAGAAATAAAATGTGCTTTTGTTCTAGGCATTTATAGTCTTTTCGTTTGATTTGTTTTACATTGTCATTTGAGGGCCTTTTATAGCTGACTTTGCTGTATGGGCTTTGCTCATTGTTGAAGGCCATACGGTGACCTACATTTGTTTTAATTTCTGTGTCATTTAATCTCTTGTGGAGAGTTATCTCATTGCCAATCATACCATATCTTTTTTTATACCTATTCTAAATATGAGCAAAACAAATCAAAACAACCAAATACACCAGTTAGAGGTTGTTTGTGCCTTGATCATGTGATTTTTTTCGTTTAAGTAGAACCAAGTAACATGTACAAGAACAATAATAACAAATTCCGTCTCCATGGTTATTACACAACCTTCTAGAGAATGTCAAATGATTATTATTGCATCATTTATAGTCATATCTCTCAAATTTGAATTAAACAAGTAATGAATATAAAACATGCACTACTTTTAACACCTAAAATGTAGCGGGTCGTGAAATAGGGATTACGGAGACTAATAAACACACGTATAATAGAAAAAGGATTAAGCGTTACATACAATGCGAATAACGCTTTCGTCGCTCTACGTTCAAATACACATGCAAGTAAAGTTTACCGCGACATTTCTTATGTATGTGTTTACCTGTATGGTGTAGTGAATATATGAAAGACCTTGATGTCTATTCTTTTGATAAACATTGTCTCCCAGCTAAATAAATCAAAAAGATGTGAAAGAACAAATTATTGATAACCATTTAGTTGGGAGTGACAATAATTCGTTCAATTTTGACCGCATGCTTCCGGCAACGATAGAAATATTGCTGGATATATTAGAAATATTGCTGGATATATTTATGACAACAAAAGATCAAATTTGTGTCTTTTAAAAGTGTCAGTAATATTTGTTGAACAATGAAGTTTTTTGATAAATTCTCACGGTTTTCGTTTGTTGCGATTGTTGTTATTATTATTGGTGGTATTGTAGAAATAGTGGCATTAGCTACACCATATTGGACATTATCTAGTACGCACACGTTAGGAAATATTGGACATTCTGGACTATGGTTAAATTGTAGACGAACACAAGCTACAGTGGTGACAACTGTTAGTTGTTCTAGTTATGCAGATGCAATTGCAGGTACGTAAAGTGAATATGCAAAATGTATACAACATGAAATTTGGAATTCCTAACAGTTTCCCCATAATTTAATAAAACCAAAAAATGTTTTAATAACAGATAATAATAGTGTACCAGGCGAGACCACCAATGTCCTTACCGTGTCTGCTAGCTACAATTTAGTGCTCTGGTACTGATTTGTTTTTGAATGTTAGATTTTAAATTGTAAAATTTTTCTGCATCTTTAAAATATGTAATTTTACGAAACCAAATTAACTCCCTCGGGCAACGATGACCTTAAACGATTTCGGCTTTTCTTTCAAAAGTTTACATCATAGTTTTGTTGTTAACAAATGTTTACGTTGACTTTAAGAATGGTTCATGATAGTTCTAATCAAGTTTGTTTTTCTGTTCTAAGAAATATAATCAATTGTTATTGCTGAAAATGTAAACATGTTGTAAATTTCATTCCTAACATGTGACAGAGGAGTACATGTATGATAATTAATGATGTCGAAATGTCTATACACTACCTTCCATTGATAAGTTTAACTATTTAGTTTAAACCTGTGTTTATCTTAAATTATATTTAAATTTTCATTAAGATCATCTACTAAATGTCTTTACAAAAACATGCCCACATTAGAAATAAAAACAAAATAATTTCTTATAATTCAATGTGACATCTGTTTGACCACTTAAGCATAAAAATTGTCGTCTGGTAGCATTCCACATATTTGAACTTGTAAACCTATAGCTACAGGGGATACTAAATTACACACTCACGGTCTAGTCAAAATTGAATTTCTATACATAAAGATGGTCGAATATGATAATACAATGTAATTAGATGCGTTTAATAAGAGTCATCTTTGTATTATATATTTTGTACATTTACAAAAGTCGGGAATGATAAATATGTACATCTTAAGATGTACAATGTAACACGGATATCCAATTAAATCGGGCCCGAGAACACAGTTATTTCGTAGTGCATTTCTTTTAGACAATACATTCAAATTAAAACAAGTTGCTTTCTTTAAAAAAAGAAAAGCAATACATGAACCTAAGACCGCTGACTGCCGGGTCACCAAAAGATTGTTGCTGAATTTGTGTTTACTTTTGAATTGAAATAATTGATTGTGAATAGAAGAAGCCAGTTGAACGTATTTATTTACAGCTTCTACTTGAATAGTTATTTTAAAGCTCGACTATATATTACTTGGGAATGTACTTATTTTTTCCGATTATAACCCATTGGCAAATCCTAATTTCTACTAACCGGATGACTTATGCAAATTGCACAAACCTATCGCAATATAAATTTATGCATTCAGATTGCTTTATAATCTGGAATTCTGAATGCATTTATTTTATCTATCACATCTTTATATTTTGTTTCCTAAATGAATACCTTTATATTCTCAACTCGTATTTGAAGCTGTCTTTACTCATGGTATAGATGTTGTATGCGGTTAAACCTGTGGCATGCAATTGATTGGGACCTCTTATGAAGAGACTTATTTTGGTCTCATGAAACATATCAAATTTTAAGGATTTCCTGATTTTACTTAAATCAATTCAAACATTATACAGAGAAACTTAGTTTTGCCAAAGAATTTCCTAATTCAGAAGTTTATGAATACCTGTACACACTTTCAAAATAACCAATTTATGTAAAAAGGTATGTAGATATAAAAAAAACGCCAGACACGAGTTAAGTCTACAAAAAAAGCATCAGTAACGCTCGAATGAAAAAATTTAAAAGGCTAAATACATTACAAAGTTAAGGAATCTATTCCTTGGGTAGACAATCCTCAGCTTTTTGAAAAGGCCAAAGTTTATAATAGGACAGTGTCTCAAAAAAGAAACAAAAGAGAAACAACTCGAGGTCAGAATACCGTTAGTAATGATGACCGTGCTTGAAAGTCACATGTAAAGCTCTTTCTGCCGTGTCCTGAATTTAGATAACAAAAACGAAAATAAGCTTCCACGACTGAATTTAATAGTTTTGCATGCAAGTAGTATTTTAGCGCACGAAATAGTAAATAGAAAGCATCTCACTGATACTCAGGAAAAGAATACGCATTTGCGTCATCACAAATATTAATCTAATAGTTGAAATCGAATGTCAAACGGCTTACATTAAATGTTCTGACTCCGGATGCATTGACATTTTATCCGAAATTTTTGAGAACGCAAACCGATATATATAGTGTGCTTTTGAAATGTTATCTATAATGTGAATGAATCAAGACGTGTAGGATAGTTGGTCAACACAATTAATACAATTTTCAAAACCGTACCATAGTACAAATAAAGTTTAGATGCTAGAAGGTTAAATTATTAAAACAAACAAACAAAAATTGAATTAAAATTTTATAATAAACTATAACGTTCCTATTAGTTATTTTTTTCAAATTCTTTTGAATATATATAATCAGGGGCGTATCTAGAATGAAACGATGTGCAAGCAACTACCGCCGAGCGGATCGAGGCGAAAAATTTTGGGACCCATTTATGCAGAAAAATATTTTTTTTTTCGGTTTTCGGTCAAAGGACGGTTAAAAGAGGAGCTATAAGAAGATAGGACTTATAAAAAAATTATAAATGTAAAACTATTAATAAATCTTCTGAATGGAGTAATACATAAACAACACATATTTGTGTTACAGAATATACTCAAAATTGTCCAAAATCTGCTCTTCGGGTCTAGGCAGAAACAAACTTCTCTATTACTTATTCAATATTCACACTGAAAACCCCATGAATACGCAGTAATGCTAGTAACTGTCGTTGTTCATTGTTTTCAACATAGTTAAGTAGTACACCAATAGACCTCCACGAGATGCTATAAACCAGCGTACGTGTTCTGCATCGAGCGACCTCCCAATTGAATTCGTCAAAATAACATGCCAAGTCAGTTTCGTATGTCTCAGACAATGTTGAGATTTGTTCGTTTCTTATATTTCCTACAACACTATGAAGCAGATACCGCGCAAAGAAGCGATTTTCTGATAATACTAGACGCGACTCCACTCTCCAGTTCCCTTAATTTATCATATGAACGCAAAAAAATAATGAGACTTTCCAATACTGTTTTTGGTGTGTTTGCAGGGTGATTGGCTCCGGTAGTCTGTCGACCACATCGCCTCGGCATATTTTCAACGATATCGAAGGGTTTTGATAATTATAATGCCGATTGGAACATCTCATTCCAAACTAATAAACCGTACACTGTAAAATATGCTCCAAAACTACATGTCTTAATTATAGACTGAGTATTACAAATTCAAATCTTGTAAAAGATACAAGTTACTGTTCGATTTTGTCATAATCTCCAATAAAACTTTTATTTTGAAACCAAATGCCGTCATTTAATGATATTTCATCTGTATCTGTATGAGAACGTTGTCGATACCAATACTGGCTTTGATACAAAAAAGTGACAACATAGGTGTTTCCTTTAACATTCAATTTATAAATTTTTATTTTGCCATATTGCATGCCGAATTGATGTGCACGCAACTGCGTGTCAGCGTATAGGGAGCTACGCGCCTGATAATATCAATAAACACGAACGTCAAGTATTTACGGATGGACTTTTTATTTATCGAATGAATCTATTTTTAAATTCTAACATTCCACTATGTGAATATATTACTATACAAAGACTTCTAAATCCATACTAACAGTATAAAATAATCAACATTGGGGTTGTAATTAAATTTTGTTGTAATTATTGTAAATTATGTGTACGGTTGTTGTGAGCTGCAAGGATTTAAAATCATGCTTTATGAATTGAAAACACACAAGTATTTTTATTCACGACCGTTTAAAATTTAAATATTTAATAAATTGATCTTACTTTCCGTTTTATGGATATATTGCAATACAAAAAAATAAATAATAATTACTCATAAAACATAAAAACTAAAATGGTATGAAATAATTAATGTAGAAATATAATGATTATTGTTCATACACATTTTTTTGTAGGAAGCAAGAATTTATTTAGATTTAATTTTTATGTTTCCTTTACAAATGAATATTAAAAAATACCAAAGCAGAGTATCGTCATATAAAATACTTTAATTGCAACTCTAAAAATATTCTGATTGCAATCATTGTTAGTTTCTCCAGAAACATAAATACAGTATTTATTTTGTATATATTTGTTTGTTTCCGATTGAATTAAATACTTTTGATAAGAATATTATCTTTCTGTTTTCCGATCTAATATTATTTATCTTTCTGTTTTCCGATCTTATATTAATATTTTAACCAGAATTTTATCTCCCGTAAGTCTAGTATGATGAAATACACAGTATCCCGTGGTTAAATCTTCAAACATGATTAGTTTACATGTTATCGAGACAACAGACAATGCCACGTTATAATTGACCCAGATACACACAGTACACAGTGGTCGTTTTAAAACAAATATAATTGCGTCGTCAAGGGCCATCAAGGGACCATACCATAGACGTAGATAACAACCTGTTAAGACCTGTATATATGACCGAAAATTTTAGAGACGTTCCGAGATTTTTATTCTGACTTCCGGCCGAGAGATATCGAGTGGCCCATAGACACATTCAAAACTCACCAATATATAAACATGAACCCCTCAGGGGGTTCATGCAAAAATCGCACCTGCTCTTTCTCAAAAAGAGTTGTACAGTGTAACGTACTACTAGTGGGACAAATAATGTCAAATTTATAGAAACTTCTACCAGCTCTTACTCAAAATATTGACAATTCTGTGTTAAGGGGGTCTAAAATTCAGTTTGACAGCTTTCGACGTAATAAAATTTGACCTTTTTTAACCTGACCAAATCACTACTTTACATAAAGATTCAGCACCTAAATTTTTATATCATGAAATTACATCCCTTACTTAATATTTCATGCATTAAATATCAAGAAATAAATTGGGAAAGTGTATCAATTAAAAAATGCAAGTTATACTGTTATTACACTGTTCACAGTAGGGACTATATTCCAACGAAAACCAAAGGGCGATAACTGTGTCATTGGACCTAATAAATACATTTTATAGATCATGTTATTACATCGACAACCCAGTGGTTTTATCTTGCATATTATATATATATGTTAAGTTGGTTTTTTTAAAAATAGCTGGGCTATGCTAATATGGTAATGCAGAAAGAGCACTGTACGCATGTCACCTATTCAGTACTCGAATTTCGTCGTTAGAAGACCAAATTGGGGACATATATCTGTTCTATATTTGGAATGTAACACATGTAATACAATATTATAAGTAGAAATTATATTGGAATGATTCACAAAGGTGTCACTTCATGGACAAAAATAAATAAAAGGTATTAAAACGAATTGTCTGAAAAAATATTAAAAAGAAAGTTAGTTTATAAGTGTGTAACTGACCCTTTTTTTAAAACTTTATGTGAAATGTCTTAAAATTAAGAACTGTTTCTAAAATTCCAACCAAACATATGAGTTCAATCAGTTAACTATTTTTCTTGCATTTTGTAATAAACAACAAAATGTCTGAAAATATTACACCACAAACGATAGCTGTGCTAATGGAAGTATCTTAGTATACAATCTTGCAACAACTATTAACAGCGTACTAACCATCTTCTTAAACTTAGAAATGATGCATCCATACCCCAGTTGTCAAAAAGAGACTATTTCTGGTTTAATTTGATTTTGGAGTCCCTGCGGCAATCATAACGATCTGATTGTATGTTGCTTAAAGTCCAGTTGCTAATATTTCATGCATGTTCAGGACGATATAATGATACAACGAAAACTGTAACTAACGTCTTGAAATTTGGTAATTAATTATGTAGAACCTATGCTGAATGGAGACTGCAATTTGTCTTACATTCATTTGCTATACTTCATGCGAACATAGATAATAAATAAACTACACTCAACATCGTTACATGATTTTCAGTTTGCCACAACAGCACAAACCCTTTTATTTTATCATGTTTATTACAAATAAAACACCAATGTCAAATGTGCTGTTAACGACTGCTGCCATCTCATATGCGTCTTCGCTAGCCAAGGGTTACGATCCACTCCCGCTCTCTTCTTGAAGATGTCTCATATGAAACACAATCTACAATGAAAAACGTTTGATCTATTGTAACGGGTAGCCATAAATGCAAATCTCAAATGAAAGTTTGATCACTGTACTGTAAAAATTGTGTTTATGACCTAAACACTTTTCTAAGCACATTTCATGTTGACGAATTGGTTACATGTTTAGGGGCTATAGATGTTTAATATCTAAACATGTACATGAAAGTGCTTACAATCTAAACGTGTGTGTCCTTTAAGTGTTAAGTCTGATAAAACTTTATTGTACGTTTATCGACTTTAAGAAAGCGTTTGATACTGTTTGGAGATTGGGGTTATGGCAAAAGTTGGTAAAAAATCAAGTTACAGGAAAAATTTTAAGAGTGATTTTTAATATGTATGATAACATTAAATCTTGTGTCAAAAAGGGAAATGATATTTCGGGCTTCTTTTCGAGTGATCTCGGAGTACGCCAAGGAGAAAATTTATCCCCTTTTTTGTTTTCTATTTTTCTTTCGGATCTAGAAGAATTTTTGTGTGAAAATAACATAAATGGACTTGAAACAGTATCAACGCATTGTCAAGAACATATTGGACTATATTTACAAATTTTTATTTTATTTTATGCAGATGACACTATCATACTTGCTGAAACAGCAAGTGATATGCAAAATACATTAGATATGTTTGAATTATATTGTACTCAATGGAAACTTTCTGTGAACACAGATAAGACAAAGATTATGATATTTTCAAAAAGAAAAAGCAAAAGAAACCACTTACATGATTTTAAATTATATGGTTCTGATATTGAAATAGTAGATTTTTATCCTTATCTAGGCTTGCTGTTTAATTGTAACGGTAGATTTACAAATGCCAGAAAAAAATTGATAGAACAAGCAGAAAAGGCACTCTATGCTCTCTACAGAAAAATAAGGAATTTAAATATTCCTATTGATTTGCAACTAAAATTGTTTGATTCTTTGGTTGAACCCATACTGATTTACTCTTGTGAAATATGGGGTTTCGAAAACATAGATGCTTTAGAAAGAGTTCATTAAAAAATTTTGAAAAGAATTCTTTCATTAAGAAGCAGTACTCCTAATTATATGGTGTACGGTGAAACTGGCACGTATCCCTTGGAAATTAAAGTACGATTACGAATTTTATCATTCTGGTCAAAATTATTGTTAAACAGCACGAAATTATCAGGATTATTATACCAATTTTTGTATAAGATGCATAATTCTGGAAATATTGTTTCTACGTGGATTAATTGTATTAGATCTACATTAGACAACACAGGTTTAAGCTATGTATGGAACAATCAATGTATTTTAAGAAATGTTGAAATCAAAATATATGTTAAGCAAATTTTACAAGATCAGTTTATTCAAAAGTGGTTTAGTGATGCTGAAAACTCTTCTAGAGGTGGATATTATTTACTGTTTAAACACGCTTTTTGTTTAGAAAATTATTTGGTAAGATTAAAAAAAGAAAATAGAATATATATTACCAAACTTAGATGCTCAAATATCAAAATTCCACTAGAAACTGGTCGATGGCATAATATTCCAAAAGAGGAAAGACTATGTACTTTGTGCAAAAATAATTGTATTGGAAATCAGTTTCATTACTTATGTGTATGTCAAAATGACGAGGTTAAAAAATTAAGACGTGCATATATCCCAAATTACTATATTGTTAACCCCTCAGAATATAAAATGAAAGGTTTGATGTCTTTATGTAATGTAAAAGTCTTAAATAACTTGTCTATTTTTATCAAAAAACTTATGAAATATCTATAATTTTAATATATTATCACTTACATGTAATCGACTGGCTATCTCAGATCCCATTATTATAGCTTTGAATAATTATCACGTGTTATGTATGTGTATACTTGTGTACAGAGAATAAGGTATAATGAACTATGTAATGTATATTTCTTTCTATCTTGTTCACCATTGTAATTTAAATTATTACTTGTATTATTTGTCTGCCTCTTGTTACAGTGTAAACTGTCTAGAGTGTTAATAAAAGTTGAAAAAAAAAGTTGATGATAACAAGTTTATGTAAATTATTCGATACACACCTTTTTTTAATGCAAATCATATACATATTCTTCTCTCCTCTCCGCTGCCTGTATATTTGTCCCATCTCCTCTCCGCTGCCTGTATATTTGGCTGTATTTAGTAACAATATTTAACTTTATATTTCCAGGATGGATGGTTGCAGTGAGGGCATTGAATGTGATTGGTATGATCTTTGCGAGTTGTGCTCTGGTATTCATGGGATTATTTACCTTTCTTTATTCAGAGAAATGGAATAAAATTATCAGAAGTTCAGCACTAATTAGTGCTTTACTTGCAGGTGGGTAACTGCTATTTCTACATACGTTCACCAGTATACTCAATGTTTGGGTCAAGATTAAGTTTATTTAAAAACAATATTTTCAGGATTTTTTTAATTTTCAGAAATGTTTTGCTACAGTATAAGAAGCCCAATATTATATTTTGTCGAAAAAACTTTGCATTCAAATGGTTTTGTGTTTTCCTCCAGTACATGAGGTCGCGGGTCCAGTCAACGGGCTGGTCACTCCAATGACTACTTTATTTGTATCTGATGCTTCTTTTGCATGTATTCGGCATTTAGATAAGAATCATAATGATAACCCCAGATAGGCTGACAAGTTATTCCATTTTGAATCCGGTTAAGCTTTTAGTTATCTTTAAAGATCCGTGTATATTCATAAACATTTAAACACATTGGATATGTACACGAACTTTGTGGCTTGACATTGAGCATCAATATATTTATTCATTACATATCCAGTCGTCTCATTATTACCATACATTAATACCAAAAACTGGTTATAATTGAAAATGAGGATTTTAACGAGATCATAAGTATACAAAGGTTAACATTTACATATATGTAACTAATAACAAGATGACATGAATCATTCCAGTAATTATTGTACAAAATTAAATCAATACGTTCAACACATTTCCGTCAGTTTGTCAACGATAATGATTCGATCTATCAAAAAGTAAAATCACAAAAATACTGAACTCCGAGGAAGATTTTAAACGAAAATTCAATATTCAAATGACAATATCAAAAGCTCAAATTTATCAAACGAATGGATAACAACTGTCATACTCCTGACTTGGTACAGACATTTTCTTATATAGAAAAAGGTGGATTAAACCTGGTTTTATAGCTAGCTAAACCTCTTACTTGTATGACAGTCGCATCATATTCCATTATGTTGACAACAATGTGTGAACAAAATAACAACATAAAAAGTATAAATGTCAAAAATAGTGGTACAGAAGCCAACATTGTTTTAAAACTTATCTGTATAGACATTGGGTATTCATATTTTCCTATGTATTTTGCAGGTTCTTTAGTCATTATTGGTGCAGTCCTGTATGGAGTTTCTGTTAGCCAAGGAAAAGCGCCAGTCCCATACCAAGTCGTTAGTGCTAGATATACACATTCACTCTCCTGGTCATTTGCACTGAGTATAGTAGCTGCAATATTGTTTGTCATAAGTGGTGTTATAATGGGATTTGCCAAAACACCACGGATAAACAGTTGAATGAATTGAAACACTCGAAACGAATCCGGAGTGCATGGACTATTTTTGTGACATTCGAATAACCGCCTATTGGATGGATAAATAGATATCGGAATGAAAAATGATATATTTTTAGTACCTGTATGATGAGTAATAAAATCAATATGGCTCGCACGTTATACAGGTTCAACGATGAGCTAAAATACTAGTTGGGGAAATATTTCATCCATTGGTCCGCACAAAAAACTAAAGTTAACAATAACAATTTAATATCAACAACCTTGATATAACAATATTTAACAGAACTTTCAATACATTTAAATAATCAAATAGTGTCATAGTCGTAACTACACTACTTACCGTGTATGGGAATAAGCCCCGCCTCCCTACTAACCTAATATGGAATATACACGGTCTCCATACGGTCGTTTTAACCAATCATGATATTCCTAGAAATGTATAGGAAGTAAGATAAATTCTTAATACCTGTTTGCTGAGTAATAACATCATTATGGCTCGCATGTTATACAGGCTCAACGACGAGCTAAAATACTAGTTGTGAAAAGTTTTCATTTGTGCCTTCATAAATGTTGATATCAAATCTAAACGAAAATGTTGAATATTTTAATTCATTGTTTGCCCTGAACGCCTTAATTTCCCTGTCAAATAAAACCGATGTTTCCGACATGTGAAATATAATTCTCGTCATACAATACTAAAGGTATCCATAAAAAAATATGCATAAGAACGAAACGAGACCACATAGAATAAAATCAAATTTCTCTTTTGGATTCTTGTAGCCGCTATCCAGTATTGAATGTTCGTAAAGCCAAAGAAACATCTCAATAAAAGTGTTTATACTGCTTCGGACAATTACATATTTGTAATATCGTTTGGTTTTAAAAGTTGAAAGTTACTTTATATACTAGTAATGAATTCATCATTTAAAATAATATCACAAATAGTTGAAGTGTTCAATACAAATACCATCGAGACAACTGCCAACAATGAAAAATATGGGTAAACTATGGTCAAGAAATCAATCTCTGAAATTTTCCTACCCACTATTAAAATCCAAGGCGATACCAAATCCATTGACTATTCAGAATGTAAAACATTTCTGTTTATTTTCAGCATACCTTTTAGGACTTTTAAAATGCTTGAACATGTCTTAACTAATAATTTTTCAAAATTGAATGACCAGGACTCAATCATATTTATATTCAAATGGCAATCGAAATCATCAACCCTCGGTCCGGTTGACTCAGATGGCATTCAACAGAGACATTTGAAATCAATACCAAATTCCATTAAGATCATGAAGACATAAACATAAAACAACAACCGACAGTTTAAATGGTTGCCTAAATGTGACAAAAATGCACGGCTTCAAACTAAAATATAATTATGATAAACGTGATGATACCAAATCCCCATTTCTTAAATTCTCATTTCTCAACAGTAACAAACATCATATCCTCTGTTATATCTTGTGACATATGCATTATCAATTAATACGGTACACTCATGGTCACACCATACAGACTAACTATGCGGTATGTGCTTTGAATGATCATTCTTGAAGGCCGTACGGTGACCTGTAGTCACTCACTGTTGTTAATTTGTATGTCATTTTATTCCCTGTTGCAGAGTTGTCTCATTGACAATCATACCACATTTTCTTTTTTTTTAAATGGTCAGTATAACTTGTGATGTAGCTCCTTTTCGTCATTTTAAACCAGAAAGATTGGAAAATAAAGGCAACAGTAGTATATCGCTGTGCAATAGTCATCAATCGAATAAGCGAAAACAAACCTGCCCAAGTGGATTATAAACCAAACTCGCAAGAAACACACCAACGATAAGGTCTGAGGAAAACTATTTAACAAAGGAAACACTAAACTACAACAGAATCAAACGCCAACATACACAAATAAACTGTTTTCGCAGAGATATGTTGGCCTTTTTTCAATTTTGATCATAAAAATGTTGAAATTAAAAAAGCAATACTTAGACATGTAAGACATCAAAATATTTAAAGTCGATAAACCATGATAACTGAAGGTACATGGCTAAAAAATCTTCATTAAAATGATATGTCCCATCGCTAATACAACTGCATACCAAATACCATTGACTTAATTATTATAAGTTGTTACCTTCAAGCAGACTGAAGGTACATGGCTAAAAAATCTTCATTAAAATGATATGTCCCATCGCTAATACAACTGCATACCAAATACCATTGACTTAATTATTATAAGTTGTTACCTTCAAGCAGACTGAAGGTACATGGCTAAAAAAATCTTCATTAAAATGATATGTCCCATCGCTAATACAACTGCATACCAAATACCATTGACTTAATTATTGTAAGTTGTTACCTTCAAGCAGACTGAAGGTACATGGCTAAAAAATCTTCATTAAAATGATATGTCCCATCGCTAATACAACTGCATACCAAATACCATTGACTTAATTATTATAAGTTGTTACCTTCAAGCAGACTGAAGGTACATGGCTAAAAAATCTTCATTAAAATGATATGTCCCATCGCTAATATAACTGCATACCAAATACCATTGACTTAATTATTATAAGTTGTTACCTTCAAGCAAACCTATCACACACATTACGTGTAAACTCTGTAAATGTTTCAAAGTCAATGAAGCATGATGAGAGAGAAGGGCTATATAATCTCCATGGGAACAATACTTGCAGTTGCACAACTGAAAACCAATTAGCATTGACCTACCATTAATGGTTCCTCCTGAACTGACCTAATCATAAACTTATAAATGAAAATTAAACAAAATTGTCAAAGTCTATAGATCATGAATTAGGGGACAGAGCTAAATAATCTCCATGGAAATGAGATATGCCAATGCTCATACAACTGCATACCAAATATCACTGACCTACCACTAGTGGTTCCTCATAAACTTACCTAATCACAAAATAAGGCATGTAAACAAAACAAAAGTTTCAAAGTCAACAGACCATGACAAGGGAGACCTATTTGACCGACCACTTTGGTTCACCAATAACTAGACCTAATAAAAACTAATACAATTTTGACGCCGTCACCGCCACCGTCGCCAGAAACAACATACGTTTTACTTCTAGCTTTTTGACTCAGTCAAGGAGAGACAAAAACGGAATACGGTATTTGATAACAACTGCCATATTCCTAACTTGGGAAGAACAGTTTTTAAAAAGGGACCCCCATTACATGATGAATAAAGTAATTCCTTCCAGTTCAGATTTCTTATAAAGGAATCGATGCTATCAACACCAGCAATGTCGTTCGTCTAAAAAGGTAACATCTAAAATTCTACTTTTTTCTATACAGTCTGTTCCTTTTGTATTCAACAGTTATGACGGAAATCATTGCACCAAAAAGTATTCAAATATAAGTAAGCATTGCAAGACTGGCTTTCATGTGACTGTTTCTACTCGTCTTATGTTCACAGCCCTCTGGCCATGTCATTAAGGATCTAAACATAATTTAAAATGAACTTCTGCAAAAAGTGATTGCTCATAGTCTTAATTTCAGAGAAACCAAACACATCAATTTGTAAACTTTTTTAAAGCGACTTATATTATTGCACTGCTGTATGCCGCTTTTATTTTATGTCTGTTAGTTTTGCTCTAACATTGCTTCCAATATGATGGAACTATACAACTAGGTTTAATGTACCCTTTTCTTCATAAGCAAACACCTGTAATAAGTTGGATAAGTTTGAACTTTTGATTTTGACATTGTTGAGGAACTTTCTGTTATGAATTTTCCTTGGAGTTCAGTATTTTTGTTATTTTACTTTTTCCTGATGTCAAAAATCAGATCTTACTACGTTATCAGTATAATAACGTCAACATCGTGTTGCATATCAATACAATTGCATTCGTTCTATTTCTGATTTCTATTATCATTGAAAACGTAGATACAGTTTTGGAAGAATGTGCACAATTTTAACCCAAAAACAATGAAGCAGTATTCCTTTATCTTGACCTTCTGTGCTGTCAGGACACGATAGATCAGCAAAACTAAGCTTCGGTGTCCGACAACATAATTTGATTAATAATAATATGAGCAAACGACGTATATGCTGTTCAGATTTACTTATATGATGTTTATGCAATATAAATCATTTCCCTGCTTGATACTAGACCGACACGCTAAGTCGGATTTTTACCGTGCTAGTTAACAAGGAAGACATGTCATCTTACCCGGACACATTATTCTAATTCCTAACAAATTAGTCTTTGGTCTTATTTCTTTATGCCGAGTGCATAACAAAAACTAATTTTAAAGTCTTTGATTTAACCCGGCCTGAGTTCAAACCCACGACCTCCCGCACTCAATGCGACCACTTTTCCACGAAACCACCGAGACGGTGCTTCAACTAGACAGTAACTTGCAATATTAAATTGCCCATAGGAAACATCTTATATATACACCTCAAGACTCAAGGATTCGAACTGTAATCATCGGTAAAGTACCGACCATTTATCTTTATTTTTGGGTGGAGCATATTTTATTTAAATGTTTGATTCTAAATTTCTTCGAGTAAATCTTTATAACATTTACAAGGAAAGCGAAAATACAGTTTGTTTCCATTCAAACTGAGGGAAACATATAACAATAATATTATTGTAGACAAATCGATTACACCTTAGTATCTTTAAAATAGGTGCAAATCATCAAAATGGCTTTCATCAATGCTAGAAAAGTTATTGTCCAAGAAATTTTAATTTGATTCTATGTAAAGCCCTAGTCCTACTAAACCACGATCGCACTACGCTCACCACGATCTAAAATTAATTCAGATCGTGGTGAGGTCGCGGTATGAGCGGCATGAAAATGCTTTCACGATGCTACTACGTCCTCATTACGCTTCTACAACGATCCCGATACGGTTATACCACGTTCTCACCGCGCTTATTCTGCGACCTCACTACGCTTATCAAGACCTTTCGACGTTCATCACGTTCTCACTACGACCATACCACGAGTTATCCGAACACGATCTTACCACGCCTTTACTGCGATTATAGTACGTTCTTACCACGATTATACTACGTTCATATCGCGATCTTACTACGTTATCAGTATAATAACGTCAACATCGTGTTGCATATCAATACAATAGCATTCGTTCTATTTCTGATTAATACACAGATTTTTTTCGGAAACAATACAGTCATACCACCAAAATATTCTAGAACACGTGGGCAAAGTGGTAGGGGTTGATGTAGAGGCAGAGGGAGTTCTGATTGTAAGGAATCTTGACCAAGCAGAGATTTCGGACCGACCAATCCAACCTAAATTACAACCTTTTGCTGGTCCATAAAGCTCAAATGACGATATTTTAGTGAACGATAGCAGAAATGACACAGATGTGTCGATAGATATAGGAAGATCGACGTGGTATGAGTGCCAATGAGACAACTCTCCATCCAAATAACTATTTATAAAAGTAAACCATAATACGCCAATGTAAGGTCTTCAACACGGAGCCTTGGCTCACACAGAGCAGCAAGCTATAAAGGGCCCAAAAAATTACTAGTGTAAAACCATTCAAACAGGAAGACCAACGGTCTAATCTATATAAACGAGAATCATGGTTGGGCAAACGACGTTTACAGAAAATAGACAAGAACTACATGCAGACAAACATAATCTGGAGATATATAATATATTTTATGTGAAAATGACAATGAGAATGATGGTCGTAGTATGAACGTAGTCAGATCGTAGGAAGAGCGTGATAAGGACGGTAAGGGCGTGCTAGAATCGTACTATGGTCTTGAACAACGTGGTGTAAACGTGGTATATTCGTAGTGGAAGCGTAGTTGGGTCGCGGTAAGAACGTGATTGCAGTGAGATCGTAGTGCAGTCTCTCCGAATAGAATCACGCTTTCGCTACGCTCTCGCTACGATGGTACAGCGACCTTTGCGATCTTACCACGACCTTAGTGTGCTCTTACTACGCTTCTACTACGACCTGATTTCGCCACGACCGCACCACGATTGTTTTGAACATGTTCAAAGTTGGTCACGCTCATTGCGATCTTAAAGACGTCACCACGACCGTGATACGACCTTACTGCGATCTACACGGTCGTACTACGATCATCAAAATTTGCATTTTTTTAACAGATCGTAGTGCGAACGTGGCCTAGTGGGACTGCGGTATTAGCCTTGCAATTTATAATTTGACAATTTTCCAACAATTATTAAGATGTGAATTTTTCATCTTTATATTTACACCTCATATAAGAATATATGCACAAAACATATATCATCATATAAGTACATTTGCATATCATATAAGGATATTTACACATCATATAAGTATATTTGCACATCTTATAAGAATTTCTGCACAACAAATAAGAATTTATGCACAACAAATAAGAATTTATGCACAAAAAATAAGTATAATTGCACACCATATAAGTATATCTGCACATCGCATAAGGATGCTTGCAAATCATATAATAACAAGTGCATATCATATATTAGATAAATGCAGATCATATAATGAAAATGGTTATAAGAAGATACATGTATGTTGGCGTTCCATAGTTTACTAACATAATTTCTTCATGGAATTAAAATGATAAAAATCTTTAAAACTGCTACATTCAATTTACATTTGTCATCTAAATCATATTGAGTTGGTGAGTGAAAAAAAAATATATGAACATTTGGATTTTTGCTTGAAAATCATGACCATCATGAAATCGATATTTAAAAAAATCATTTCGAAAAAAATATATATAAAGCCTCTATCACATCCCAAATGATAAAAATCATGAATAAAAAAATTGCTTTGATTTTCAATGGAGGTTGTTTTGGTTAAGTATGATTTATGTGTATAAGATAGAGACAGATCATTACAAATTGCGAATTTACGCTATGTGAGCTATAACATCCTAAGCATCAAATCTCTCCCTTAACCCAAGACTTAAATCTGTAAACCATCCATTAGTAAATATAGAAAAATTGTTTTTGTATTTTCGCCACAGAAATATGGCATATCCGAGTTTTAAAATATATGAATAGTTTAAACATAATTTTATGTTATTGTTCAAAAGAATACATGCATAGATTAGACACAAGTTTTTCAATATATATCAATATTATAACGCTGCCTCCCTGGTGTTAGAGTCGGACACCAGAGATAACAGGTTACAAATAAAAGGGATTTCTTTAACTGGTATGGGTTATATTACTATAAGATGTATGGCCCGACGTCTAATTGGAATACCGTCGAACCAACACACTTTACAGCTTCGTTAACCTAGTAGACTCTAGAGGTCTATCAATATAATTATTATTTATAAATAAAAGACAAAGTATATAAAAGTTGTGATCATTTATTTAACAATCTTAAAATGGCAGAGAGAATGGCTGTGAAGGCTCTAGCTGTTTCTGGTTTGGTTGGGTTCCTGGTATGGTTGGTCTAACTAATTAAATATATATATATACACACATATATATAACAATCCAGAGTATAACCACTCTGTAGATTCAGTCGACTAGTTTAAAAACTATCATTAGCATATAGCTCATTCAGGCTTACAAAGGGTCTCAATAAAAGAACACCTATAAAATTATGTAGCCTTAATTCAACAACATCCAAGTTGACTAAAGGTCAAATGGACTTTGACGCAAACTAACCTAAACAGAGACTTTACTCTGTCACTATCTAAATATTATTAAACTACCAATGTGTAGCGCTAAACTCGATCCCATTAAAGTAAATCAACCAGATTCACTAATCCACAGTTTATAATAAGTCTCAATTCCTTAAGACATAATAAATACAATCAACAATCAACAATTCTTTAAAGGTAATCACAAAATCGTTCCTACCATAAAGCTTCCGTAATAAATATTAAATACTTGACTTTCTTAAAGTTTGTCACCTAGGAATTTCACCTAACAAAACAAGTTGCACAAAACTATATATTTATTTGCACCAAGCAATATTTACACCAAGGATTTTCACCTAAAACATTATTTGCTCCAAGCAATATATTTACACCCAGGAATTACACCTAAACCATCAATTGCACCAATAAATATTTGCACCAAGGATTTGCTCCCATTTGGCACCTAAAGTTTGCACCAATAAATATTTGCACCAAGGATTTGCTCCCGATTTGGCACCTAAAGTTTGCACGAATAAATATTTGCACCAAGGATTTGCTCCCGATTTGGCACCTAAAGTTTGCACCAATAAATATTTGCACCAAGGATTTTCTCCCGATTTGGCACCTAAAGTTTGCACCAAAAGTCTCCCTAATTGTCTCCTTAATTTCCTCCTAAAGTCTCCCAAATTAGTCTCCTTAATTTCCTCCTAAAGTCTCCCAAATTAGTCTCCTTAATTTACTCCCACAATCTCCCTAATGTATCTCCTTAATTTCCTCCTAAAGTCTCCCCAATTCGTCTCCTAATTTCCTCCTAAATTCTCCGAGATTTCAAGTTTGGTGTTTCATAACATTCAATTCCAAACCACAACAATTACTGCTTTCCGTAGTTGATCATTTTATTTTTATAAGAATGTCAGCCAATCACAGACTCTCTTACATAAGTCGGACCAATCAGCAACCATCTCTCTAATTAGGGAAATTCCCGAAATGGCAATTCAAAATGTAAACACTGGACATTTTATGTAAATAAAGATGTTTTCCAGCTTAAAATCATTAAGAACTAACATATGTATTCATCATGAAGGTTATTACACCAACAGGATAACTTAGGAACACATGAAAAAGGTTAATATCTTAAATAAACAACAGAACTAAAGGTACCGGCACTCCGGGAACAAACTTGGTCATCGCGAGTGAATTCCACTCATAACATCACTTGAAACACAATAGAATTAAATCAATTTTAGTGTAATCAGCGTATCGAATACACTCATATGCAAAGCATATCATCTCACAGACATCTCCGTATTATTATTTGTACTTAATAACACAGCATATTCAAAAAGGGGGGTTTGACGGCATTACATTGCCCCCATCCTTCAGAATTTGGTCCCCAAATAGGTTGACTTGATTTGGTTCCCAGCAATAGGAACTAAAATTGGGTAATATTTGATAATATTCAACAAACATTTAAATAACATTTATCAGGCACATAGTCAGTATATTTACAGTACTTTATGACTTTGATTTTTCAAAACAAAAATCTTATTCCAATTTGGCTGATATTTTACTATATCAGATAAACAGAGTATATAAATACAACACAACTAAATATAGATATAATTTTCTGTAACTAAAACACATAAAGGAGCTTATTCTTGACCAATAATACATGTATTTTACTATCGGGCTGTTTTTGTTTACTTCGTTTCACTCTGGTTTGAGGTTCTTTTCCTTCATTCTCATATTCTGGTTTGTAAGCATAATGAAATGCTTTTCCAACAAAACCATTTTATCATTCAATGCTCCATAAACATTGACCAGTGATTAGGTCACTCGTGAGTCTATCTCTTTTGAGCACTAATGTCGTTCCTGTCTGTTAATGTTGTTTTTTTTTTAACCCTTTTTGGTGTTAAATATACTTGTTGCTCTCTTAATACTTTGAACCGGGCTTGCAAACATTGTACAACGTTTCTCTTGCAGACCCGTTCTTGCCAAGCCTTGCTCTATAGACACTGACCAGTAATAAGGTCACTCGTGTGTCTATCTCTTTTGAGCAATCAAACACCACCTCCAGTACTATACGATCTGTGAAATATTTTAGGTGCACGCAGCCTTCTTAGGAAGGTGCTTCGTGGTGTACCTCTCGTTATTTACGGACCAACATGTACTCTATCTTTTCTGATCAACTCTCCCAAGAAACATACCTTCAGGTTTCATATTTTGACTGGCCAGGCCAAAACATCTACATTTCAGTACTTAACTGAGACAAGTCTTTCTAGCAACATATTTTATTTTAATTTTCTTTATTATGAGTATAGATAACCATTCTTTTCATAGGGCCTCTCATTAAGATTGCAATCATTTAAAAATCATCCTATCTGTGTGTTGAACAATCGCACAGTACCACATAACCAGAGTTTTAACCAAACTGTCAAATGACTTTCTATGTTTTAATATTAAAATTTCTGAAACTAAAATTACCAATATAGTGCAGTATTTTCACCCAAAATGTTCGTTAGTTTAAAACAAATCCCAACAGAATTTTAGTTAGCGCGACCATAGACTGTGTCGTGAGTAATAGTTTATCTCTGTAGCATTAACTTCTACAATTTCCGCTTCGGAAATTTTACATGAGACATCATCTCTCATTTTAAAACAGGGTATAACCTCATCTTTATAACTAGTAAGCCATCCTTAGTGAAAGGATATCAACATAATATTTATACATAAAACCTATTCCACAAATGGCGACATCTTTTATTTCCGTCCAATAAAAAAAGATCATGTTTAAAATACATGAGTATTTAACTTTATTTCTAAATTTGCTTTTACTTATTAATTCTGAAGAGTTTAACAAAAATCTAATACATTGATTAACTTTATGATTTTTGTTTTGTTTTATATACAATGATCTACAGTGTTTCAGTCTCGACTGTACGAACATTCCGACCTTTCTGTCTATCAGCTATACGTAAAGCTTCAAGTCTAACAGCAATATTCTCTGCTTCATTTATTGAAGTTGGTCCAACCTCTCTCAATCGGATGCGTATATCAGTCTCAGGAATTGCATCGATAAAATAATCGAGGGACAATGTGTCCATAACAAGAGCAGTAGTATCCGGGTAAGCCCTACGTGTAAGTTTCTTTATAGCTTGTGCCAGTTCTGGCAGTGTTTCATTTTTCATTCTTACCCTTGTTTGCAACTCAGCCCTAAAAATTTCTGACCTATTCATCGAACCAAACCGATTTTTCAGAGCATTAACCAAACACTCAAAATCGTGCCGTTTCCGATCAGTGATTTCATTTAATATAGCCCGAGCACTTCCAGATAAACTACTAGCCAAAAGTAAGGCCTTAGTCTTAGGGTCCCAATCATTTATTTCTGCCAATAAATCAAATTGTGTCAAATACTCCTCCAAATCATCCGAACCGTCATAGATTTGTGGTTTTATTTTGCATGAGATATCAGGTTTTGACTGTCTGATATCTGAAATATGACTGTTATTTTTATCAGTCTTATCGTGCCTGACTATGTGTTCCAGACTATTTGCTGTACTTTCAATTCCTCGTCCTAAAATTGGGGTGGACCTACTTTTCATAGCTTGCCCTTCAAATTTTGCAAACATCTGGTTCATATCATTTGAAAAATCGGAAAAACATTTGTCCATCCGGAGTTTCATTTCTGCCCGTGCCTCTGCCATCATTCTCTTTGTTCTTTTAAAAATTTCAGAACTTTGTTGTTCTAATAAATTTTCATGCATAGTTGCCTCTGCTTCATCACCAACCTCATTGAGATGTGGGCCAAACGTAACAACGTTTGAATCATCCATTTTTATTATAATTCTTGGTTTTATAATAAAATTATGCAATTGTAAAAACAATAACAGACTCTATAAATGTATCCCACCGCTGCCACCAAATATAACGCTGCCTCCCTGGTGTTAGAGTCGGACACCAGAGATAACAGGTTACAAATAAAAGGGATTTCTTTAACTGGTATGGGTTATATTACTATAAGATGTATGGCCCGACGTCTAATTGGAATACCGTCGAACCAACACACTTTACAGCTTCGTTAACCTAGTAGACTCTAGAGGTCTATCAATATAATTATTATTTATAAATAAAAGACAAAGTATATAAAAGTTGTGATCATTTATTTAACAATCTTAAAATGGCAGAGAGAATGGCTGTGAAGGCTCTAGCTGTTTCTTGTTTGGTTGGGTTCCTGGTATGGTTGGTCTAACTAATTAAATATATATATATACACACATATATATAACAATCCAGAGTATAACCACTCTGTAGATTCAGTCGACTAGTTTAAAAACTATCATTAGCATATAGCTCATTCAGGCTTACAAAGGGTCTCAATAAAAGAACACCTATAAAATTATGTAGCCTTAATTCAACAACATCCAAGTTGACTAAAGGTCAAATGGACTTTGACGCAAACTAACCTAAACAGAGACTTTACTCTGTCACTATCTAAATATTATTAAACTACCAATGTGTAGCGCTAAACTCGATCCCATTAAAGTAAATCAACCAGATTCACTAATCCACAGTTTATAATAAGTCTCAATTCCTTAAGACATAATAAATACAATCAACAATCAACAATTCTTTAAAGGTAATCACAAAATCGTTCCTACCATAAAGCTTCCGTAATAAATATTAAATACTTGACTTTCTTAAAGTTTGTCACCTAGGAATTTCACCTAACAAAACAAGTTGCACAAAACTATATATTTATTTGCACCAAGCAATATTTACACCAAGGATTTTCACCTAAAACATTATTTGCTCCAAGCAATATATTTACACCCAGGAATTACACCTAAACCATCAATTGCACCAATAAATATTTGCACCAAGGATTTGCTCCCATTTGGCACCTAAAGTTTGCACCAATAAATATTTGCACCAAGGATTTGCTCCCGATTTGGCACCTAAAGTTTGCACGAATAAATATTTGCACCAAGGATTTGCTCCCGATTTGGCACCTAAAGTTTGCACCAATAAATATTTGCACCAAGGATTTTCTCCCGATTTGGCACCTAAAGTTTGCACCAAAAGTCTCCCTAATTGTCTCCTTAATTTCCTCCTAAAGTCTCCCAAATTAGTCTCCTTAATTTCCTCCTAAAGTCTCCCAAATTAGTCTCCTTAATTTACTCCCACAATCTCCCTAATGTATCTCCTTAATTTCCTCCTAAAGTCTCCCCAATTCGTCTCCTAATTTCCTCCTAAATTCTCCGAGATTTCAAGTTTGGTGTTTCATAACATTCAATTCCAAACCACAACAATTACTGCTTTCCGTAGTTGATCATTTTATTTTTATAAGAATGTCAGCCAATCACAGACTCTCTTACATAAGTCGGACCAATCAGCAACCATCTCTCTAATTAGGGAAATTCCCGAAATGGCAATTCAAAATGTAAACACTGGACATTTTATGTAAATAAAGATGTTTTCCAGCTTAAAATCATTAAGAACTAACATATGTATTCATCATGAAGGTTATTACACCAACAGGATAACTTAGGAACACATGAAAAAGGTTAATATCTTAAATAAACAACAGAACTAAAGGTACCGGCACTCCGGGAACAAACTTGGTCATCGCGAGTGAATTCCACTCATAACATCACTTGAAACACAATAGAATTAAATCAATTTTAGTGTAATCAGCGTATCGAATACACTCATATGCAAAGCATATCATCTCACAGACATCTCCGTATTATTATTTGTACTTAATAACACAGCATATTCAAAAAGGGGGGTTTGACGGCATTACAATATTCCTCAGACAGAAAATAGTATCTAAACAAAATATACATTAATCTGTAAATAGACATAAATGCCAAAACAGAATAAAAACAAAAATACAGAACTTTCCCGCTTTCTAAGGCGTGCAATCTTCATGTCTGTATTTTTAAATGTAAAAATTATCTAGACGTATTTAACGAAAATATACAAAATATAAATATACAAAATATCAACACATATATGCCATAACAGACCATAAAAACAAAAACAAAATATATGTTAATGTCCCGATTTCTTACGCCAGCAATCTTCAAGTTTATACCTTCGAATGTAAAAATGTTCCACAGACATAAAACAGCATTGAACGTAAATATACAATATGTAAATATAAAATAGTCATATATGTCACACCAGAACATATGGAATTGCCTCAATTTTCTAACGCCAGCAATCTTCAAGTTTGTACTTTTAAATGTAAAAATGTTCCACAGATATAAACTAGTATTTAACATAAATGTACAATATAACAATATATGTAAATATAAAAAAAGAGTCAACACATATATGTCAAAACAGAACATAGAAACAAAAAATATGGAATTGTCTCAATCAATTTTCTTACGCCAGCAATTTTCATGTTTGTACTTTTAAATGTAACTAGATGTGTCATATCAACACGAATGGCCCCGTCTCAAAAAATTGCAAAATCTGCAATTTCAGTAACACATGTGGACACAAACATGATGGTAGTCTCACATATCCAAAATCAGCCCTGGTTAACTCACATACTAAAAATCAGCCCAACATCTAAAAGAGTTTAAAAAAAGTCCGTATAACTGTGATTTTCAACAATTTCTCAAAGCCTGTAGTTTCAGTAAAAATTAGCGGAGCGGAACGAAACTTAACTTTAATCTGTTACTTATCATGGTTAATTCACATACCTAAAATCAGCCCAACATCTGAAAGAGTTTAGAATAAAAGTCCGTATAACTGTGATTTTCAACCATTTATCAAAGTCCAAAGCCTGTAATTTCGGTAAAAATTAGCGGAGCGGTACGAAACCTAACTTTGATCTGTTACTCATCATGGTTAATTCACATACCTAAAATCAGCCCAACATCTGAAAGAGTTTAAAATAAAACTCCTTATAACTGAGAATTTCAACAATTTATCAAAGTCCAAAGCCTGTAACTTCGAAATGTAAAGTTATGAATTTATCAATACTTTTACTTTTAAGATTAGCTATGTTTTAGAATTTTAACATTTTTATCTGTATATATTTCTACGATTTAGTGCTTGTGCATAACAAAACGGACTCACCTTGCTCGAAATCCCACTTCCAACTCATCGTTGGTGAGCAGGGGACTAAGGGGACTAACGGAATGAGTACTTATACTTGTAAATAATTGAACAAATTATAAATAAATAAGTAGTATAGTATTTTACCTGAGTTTACCTGTCAAAAAAATGCGCGCAATTGTAATCAAAAACTGCGCGCAAACGTAATGATTTTTGCGCGCAAATGTAATGGTAATGCGCGCAAACGTAATGCACCGAAGTCCAAAGCCTGCAACTTCGGTAAAAATTAGCGGAGCGGAACGAAACTTTAACTTGATCTGTAACTCATCATGGTTAACTCACATACCTAAAATCAGCCCAACATCTGAAAGACTTTAGAATAAAACTCCGTATAACTGAGAATTTCAACAATTTATCAAAGTCCAAAGCCTGTAACTTCGGTAAAAATTAGCGGAGCGGAACGAAACTTAAACTTGATCTGCAACTCATCATGGTTAACTCACATACATTTGTATCAAAAATCAGCCCAATATCTGAAGGCGTTTAGAAAAAAACTCCATATAATGGTTTGTTACGGAATGACGGAATGACGGAATTACGGAATTTCGGACCAGGGTAAAACAATATGGCACCCGTTGCGGGGCCATAAAAATGTTCCACAGATATAACCTAGTATTAACATAAATATACAATATATGTAAATATAAAAAAAGAGTAAACACATATATGCCAAAAAAAGAACATAGAACCCCAAAATATGGAAATTGTCCCGATTTCTAAAGCCTTCAATCTTCAAGTTTGTTCTTTACAGTTTTATACATATGCTACGGCAACAGAAGCCTACTTATGCTAAAACCCCATTAATAGATTAATGTCAATTTTTGCGATGTTTTTAGTATTGCGACAATTGCGACAGGATTATTATCGTAATAATTTGAACTCGCATTTTATTTATTTTTCATATGAATTGGACAGGATGTTTCTCAATATCGCAAAAACTGAAATCGCTTTTCAGACTAAATGATAAAATCGCAATTATAAATGCACGTACTAATTTCAGAATTTTCAAGATAGCGGATATGTTCAAAATGTCGTAATTTCCGCCCACTTTTCACCGAATTTGACGTACCAAGTTTGACTTATTACCGTTTGTTCTTGTTCGTATAATGACAATTTAATGTCATGTTTGTCTGTTATGAACCCCCCTTTCGGGATCGCAACAGAATTCTAGTTATCTCGTTATTTTAATAGTCAACACTCCTGTTTTGTCAGGTTTAATTCTTATATATGTGGATGAAAAATAAAAGTCCCCAAATCATTAGCATGGCAACAATTGCTTTTATTTTACAGCCTTTTAAGGCTTTGACTTTTTTACAAAAGAGTGTTCACCATGCACTTGTACTGAAATATAATAATAGTAAAATAGAATGATATACAAATAGATGAAAATTATATATACATCCAACTGTAATATTGATATAATATATAACAATAAACTAGTGTATTCTCTGGGACATTATTATATTAGTATAATAGTTCAAGGTATACTGATTTGTATCACTACAATATAATAGTTATTATGGTTAGTTTGAATTTCCTGTCATTAATTCATCATCCAAGCACGAACTTGATTGATTAAATTAACCTCAGTTATAGAGATGTGATCTGTTTATGTGACATGTGCTTTTGACCATCCACAAGAACCTGCGGTCATCCGATGTTCAGTACTTCGGTACTTTGATTTTCCCCCGTGTAGGATCAAAACAGTAATTATTTAAATTCGATCATTCATAAAGCTACCAAGCGCAATAAGAATGATCTCTTTTGTTATTTTTTTCGTCACATATCAACTTCTCATATTAAACTGATTTTGAAATGCATTATTCATATTCTTAAAGAGAGTATTTTATCTTTTTTTGAATTCATCATTTGATTACTTAAAACGTAATCTACGAAAAAAATGTAATTGAAAATACGTTGTAACGTATTTTTACATATAACGTATTTTTACAAGACGGGCTTCACTTTCATTTCTGTTCTTTTTAATGGTCTGCCATTATGCCAAGTATACCAGTGAATTGTAGTTGGATCTGCTGTTCCGTCCGTTCTATACAGACCATTCATATGAGAACGGGTACAATGTCTAAACCACCAAGCACCATGGCGTGTTACTGCACAGTTATCGGAATATAAATCGTTGTCCCTGTCTTTCGTTGAAAACTTTCTTCCGTTCAAACTCCTTTCATAATCCGTCATGGCATTGCCTTTAAAATATATATGATTTAAAATTGGCAAAAAATTCTTTTTATATAAAAAAGAAGATGTGGTATGATTGCCAATGAGACAACTATCCATAAAAGACCAAAATGACACAGACATTAAGAACTATAGGTCATCGTACGGCCTTCAACAATGAGCAAAGCCCATACCGCATAGTTAGCTACAAAAGGCCCGCTAAGACAATGTAAAACAATTCAAACGAGAAAACTAACGGCCTTATTTATATATAAAAAAAGAACGAAAAACAAATATATAACACATAAACAAACGACAACCACTAAATTACAGGCTCCTGACTTGGGACAGGCACCTACATAAATAATGTGGCGGGGTTAAACATGTTAGCGGGATCCCAACCCTCCCCCTAACCTGGGACAGTGGTATAACAGATTTTATGTTCAGGTTATATTGAAATAAGCTAATAATTAATATTACAGTGCAAATAGACTAAAAGGTAGAATTACTTGTGCTTTGATAATATTTAACAATACCGCCTGCGACACATTATTATATGTCAAATATATAAATTTGAAGAGCATTTGATGGAAAAGCATAAACTTCTTAGTAAATATAAACCAATATTGCCTACCCTATTGACAGAATTCAATGAAAACAAAACTAATAAAAACTGATTTTCAGATTAATGTCCGTCTACTAACAATTGCGTTTAGCTGAATTAATTATAAATAACTGTCATGCTGGTGGGAAGTTTACTGCGCTATTTTCTTTGAAAAATGTCTGTGTCAAGTCAGGAATATAACAGTTCTTTTCCATTTGTTTCGCTACTTGATTCGTGTCGTGTATTGGTCAAATTGTATGGACTTCTCTCTTTTAAGATTACATTAGAGTTCAATATTTTTGCTAATACTTTTTGTTTTTATAAACCCACGTTAATAAATACGAAAAATTCTTTAGAAACTACTGTTTCATCTCCATCAGTCTAATTGAAAAGGATTGATTTAAACCTCCTATTGATTCTACATCTTAGCATATATCTTGCTTTTATATGCTTAAATTTTAGCGCTCCTGATCAAAGTAAAATCCTAAAAGCTATTCAAGATTTAAATAGATTCGTATATTCATTATCTCTTAGTTATCGCTAGAAAACTCGGAGGAAAATTTAAACATTTGTAAATTATTGATTAGCATACCAAAAATAAGAATAATACAATGTTGACTGTGAAATGTTATCTGACGCCCGAATAAAGCATACCAAAAATTAAAAAAAATACACTGTTGACTGTGAGATGTTATCTGAAGCCCGAATAAAGCATACCAAAAATAAAAATAATACACTGGTGACTGTGAGATATTATCTGAAGTCTGAATAAAGCATACCAAAAATAAAAATAATACACTGTCGACTGTGAGATGTTATCTAAGATCCGAATCAAGCATACCAAAAATAAAATAATACAATGTTGACTGAGATGTTATCTAAAGTCTGAATAAAGCATACTAAAAATAAAAGTAATACACTGTTGACTATGAGATGTTACCTTACGCCCAAATAAAGCATACCAAAATTTTTAAAAAAAATACACTGTTGACTGTGAGATGTTATCTGAAGCCCGAATAAAGCATACTAAAAATAAAAATAATACACTGTTGACTGTGAGATGTTATCTAAAGCCCGAATAAAGCATACCAAAAATAAAAATAATACACTGTTGACTGGGAGATGTTATCTGAAGCCCGAATAAAGCATACCAAAAATAAAAATAATACACTGTTGACTGTGAGATGTTATCTGAAGCCCGAATAAAGCATACTAAAAATAAAAATAATACACTGTTGACTGTGAGATGTTATCTAAAGCCCGAATAAAGCATACCAAAAATGAAAATAATACACTGTTGACTGTGAGATGTTATCTGAAGCCCGAATCAAGCATACCAAAAATGAAAATAATACACTTAATTGTGAGATGTTATCTGAAGTCTGAATAAAGCATCCCAAAAATAAAAATAATACACTGTTGACTGTGAGATGTTATCTGAAGCCCGAATCAAGCATTCCAAAAATGAAAATAATACACTGTTGACTGTGCTATGTTATTAATTTCTACAATCGCTTCTGATTAATGGAGGAAAATTCCTCACATCCATTAACCTAGGACGTTTTATTTGTTCATATACTGTATTTCAGAGTTGTTGGTTTTTTTTGTATCTAATTTGGTGTCCTGTACCAAATCAGGAATATGCAATTATTACTTACATTTCGTTTCTATGCATGTTGGTGTTTGCTTTTGTTGTAGTTCAGTGTTTTTTTTTTTTGTTTTTTTTTTTGTTGTTGTTGTTAAGTTTATATTACCTTATAGTTACTGTGTTTCCCTGAGTTTTAGTTTTTTACCCCTATTTTGTAATACTTTATCGAATAATGACTATTGAACAGCAGTAAATAACTGTTTCCTTTATTTGATAATCTGCACATTTTTTCCATCAATGAGGTTATCACATATTTTAAGATGTTCGAAATATAAGATAACTATGTATATTTGTGTTAACGCCAACACGAGCACGTTGAACGGGTGAGATGAAATAACTTCATATGACATATGTATGTATCGTGTCGTGTCGTGGTTGAAACGATCAAAGAGGTTTAGGAGAACATTATTTTCTAAAAACATATGAAAGACATGTAAAACAATAAGTAAATTAACAAAAAAGGGGGGTATACACCAATTAAACAGTTTAAATACAGTTGAGCTGATACATATAGCTAACTTATTAGTGTTTTGATACGATCCAATGAATAAAATGCACTCATATTTGAATAAAAGAAACTATTATTACTTCATAACTTGCATTTCATTACGATTTGAACATTTAAAAATTATACTTGTAAGTACTTTGCACGATTGACTTACAGAAAATGCATTGACCTCTAAATGCAGGAGGCTTAATACATACCAGCATCTCCTGTGTAGCCCTGAATTGTCAATTGATATTCAGATGAGGCGTTCCCAATGTTGAATGTACTGTAAACAGCGTATCTGGTTTCTTCTTCGAAATCTTCAAGGTCAAATCGTAACTGATATTGCCTTTGGGAAGTTATAGCATGAATATTCTTGTTTCCTAAAGACAGATTGATCGATTAATTCACTTAGACTATATCAAAATGTTCTCTACCATTTAAATTGTAGAATTTGGTGTCTCTCACTTGTGAAGAATGAATGTAAATCATGTTCTTAGTAAGGGATTGTCCTATTGTGCAGACCTACTTACAATTCAAAACGAAGAGTTTTTTATAAATGAGTTACAACTCCCCTTAAAAAAAGATAATTCCTCGCTCAAACATTTACATTCATATTCACAGTCAAGAAACATATATTTTGTACTGCTGTGTAACTTTACATCTGGTCTATAACGCATTATTTTAATAATTTCCAAATTAAAAGAAAGTCCTCACATCACTAAAACTAGGCCATATATGAAATACTGCAAAATGAAGTCATGCATCAATTATAAATATTTAATTTACACCAACAATGAAACAAATTCTTATGTACAACCAATCAAGAGATCCTTGCGCATTGAACACTTTACAATATTCTAAGTTTGCAAGAGAAAGATCATGAAGAAAGGGATTATCATTCTTTTAGATATACTTATCGCTTGATATATATATTTGAGATTAAGTTTTTCATTAATTGTGAGTTTATGCCTTAAGAACTCAACCCGTTGGATTTTTCAGTTATTTAAAGTGTTATTAGTAAAGATAATTTCGTTCAAATAACCTAAACGCCCGAACAAATGAAAAAACAAAATTTACCTGTTTGGTTAACCTTTTTAATTGATAAACATAATGGCCAGTGTGGAATATGGAAAAACATAGTCCTCCCTGAATATCTTCGATATAACAGTATATCCTTACTAAGGAAGTTGAACGTTTGGCTAAGTGGGATATATAAATATGCTTAACGATCAATTGGCATACTCTGCGTGTGTCTATTCTTAACCAAGAGCCTGTAGATCAGAGTCTGTCGTTGTATCATATCTGTCAATTTTTTTCTTACGTATTTTTGGTATAAATTATGCTGTTAGTTTATTCGTTTAAATTGTCTTAATTTTTTCATGTCAAGGCATATACATTCGATTTCATGGTATGTTCTTTTAATTTTTTTTTATTTTATTGATGAAGACCTTATAGTGGCTAAAATCCGCTTTAGTTAAACTTTTATCGATATTTTTCCTATTTGCAGTCATACCACATCGCCTTATTTTTACATAGACGATTTCCGCATTTACAAATGAGAGACTCTTGTATGGAGCAAGTATTGTCAGAGTAACACATTATCGAATAGACTTCCTTTTTAAAGTTTAATCATTCTACTGTATTTAGTTGACTATATAGCTCGTTGCTTATTTGATATGCTAAATGAAAGAATATAATACTTGATGTTTTTCTCTAATATCTCTATTGTGGTCATTGTAATACAGGGGGACTCGGTGGCCGAGTGGTCTTAGTAGTTACTACTGTAATCACTAGCTGGTCGACACTGAGGTTGTTAGTTCTAACCCCGATCGTGCGGGTGCACTAAACTTCAATCTTAATTGACTAGGATTGTCAGTTTTCTTATCGAAGGTCGGTGATTTTCTCCGGGCACTCCGGCTTCCTCCACCAATAAAAACTTAACGAAATAGCCTAAATATGGTGCTTAAAAGTAAAAAATCAAAATCATTGTAATGTAAACATAATTACCTAACCAGAATTCATTCTCAAGATCACCAAAACCATTTTCGTAATCAGTCCAGCCACGATAAAAATCAGTAGATCCATCTTTTCTTCTTTGAAACACCTTATTTAGATTTATAATATAAAAAAAAATAAAAATAAACATATTACTCGTTACAATACGACATGTGTTATTAAATGCAATATATGTGAAGTTGAAAATTTTGAACAATTCTAACTTATATCAAAATCTGACAAGCACTGCCAGGAAAACTGTTTCATAGTACACCCGCTAGAAAGTTGCTCTGTCACATTAAGAAGGGATGTCAACATTGTGTGTTCTAATATAAATAATTGCAAACAAACTTGGAACAGTTTCGAAAAGTTTTAACGTAAAATATAAAGAATAAATCAGTAAAACAATTTATACAATTTTAACGCGGAACTGCTCTGGACAGTTCAATCCTATAGTTCTGTCGCTCAATAACTCTCATTTCAATGAGTGTTTATATCGCATACTTCCTAGTGGATTATGTTTTTTTCGAGTTAAGCATTTTTCAACTGAGGTGTACTGTTTGTTCTTATACTGTGCTTTTACACCACTATCTTCAAAATAGATTAACGTTTTGAATAAGTTTAACTACGGTTGCCTAAATTTACACGGGAACATGATTATCTTGACATTATGTCAATAGGTTAATTTAAATTTTTGATGTAGTTAAGTATTTCTTACGAAAGCCTATTAGAGTCACATTTTTTATCATCCCAAATCAGACATCTTTAAACTGATATTATCATCACTGTTGCAGAGGCGTGAATATTTTCAGAATAGTCTTTATTTTGTAAGTACTTAAAGCAAAAGAGAAAGCATATTATAGCGACAATTATGGTTGTTAAGGAGGAGTGAGCTTACTATTAATACATCTTATAAAATTGCAGAGGTTTCTTAGTGTCTTTGGTTTTTTTTAATTAAACAGTTTGTTGAATTTGATAATGTTATGTCTGGGTATTAGTTCATTTGGAATAAATCTTCTTCTTTCAACTTGTAAAGCCGGGCAAATAAATATATAGTGATATTCGTCTCCGATATATATGTGTAATATCTGAATCATTCTTCACAACTCGGCCGATTCCGTACCCTCATCTCATAGAAGGAGATTACCGGATTCTACCGAGGATTGCCGAATAACATCTGAATATTGCGATCGGGAACCAGTCTACTTACCGTCCACCCACCACCGGAAGTGCTTTGATCACAATATACTTTTATGACATGAAAATGGTTCGGTCGTATTTCATAGGTACCACTTGGAAGATCTGGGTGTAATCCACTACAGCCAGTTACTGGCTGTATTTGATCTAAATATGTTATAAAAGTAACATAAATGTTTTGAATACTATTTTGTTATAAAAGTAACATAAACGTTTTGAATACAATGTTAAGTCTATTCTATGACAAGAACAATGGGGTGTTCACTCAAATACCACACGCTTCCACTTTATATTCATTTCTTAATTTGACCTATAAATATTTACATACGCAGTTCGGTTTTTATATATATATATATATATCGATTTCGCACCATTCTCTTTGAGAAAAAATCACTGATCAGATCGACACGTATATTTTGCTCTCAAAATATGTTATTCAATAGAATTCTCAATTTTCTGATTGAAACGTTTTGTATTTGTATATTTCCTACTATTTATTCGGATCTTTGAAGACCATGTCTCCAGAATTGTCATGATTTATCATTAAACTAATTAGTGCAATCTCTCAAGTCATATTGGGTTTTTTGTTTTATTTACGCATTATTAATACAAACTTTGTATAGATATAGGAAGATGTGGTATTTAGATATATATTAACCAATCAATTCAGTCATTCTCAGGACTGTTTCACTGGTCAAAATAACAGTTATACTTACTGATGTCTTTAACACAGAATGTTTCGCCCTCCCTCGTGGTTTGGCAGCTTTCACCGACTTGACAAATTCCTATGTTTGAGCAAGGGTCATGTCTGGAAAACTGTTCAACATTTTTTTTATTTAATTTCATTTCGCAAGTAAATTAATTAATTAAGCTTCACGATAATACAGCTACATGTTTGTATTTGAAATGGTAGTATTAGGGAACGACCATTTAACTCCAAAAGGAGGGTTGATGATAATAGAAATTTATGATTTTCCATACCCACTTAAGTTTAATGGTTGCTACCTAAATACTATCAATATTTACTTAGAACCTTGCATTTTGTAAAATAAAAAATGATGGTAAATAATTAATTTGGATGCATAACAACAATACATAACCTCAATAATCTGAATTTTCTTCTTTCTTTTTTTTTTTAAATTATGGTGACTAAACCGTCTGTTATATATGCGCGTTGATGAATACAACATGAGTCCTTCATATGATTTCAGAATTTAATTAGCATTGTTTTATATACTAGCAGCACTAAATGATATTGAAAAAGAAGTAAAATCTCAAAAATACTGAACTCAGAGGAAAATCTAATCGGAACGTCGATAATCACATGGCAAAATCAAAAGACAAAACACATCAAAAACGAATGGACAAGAACTGTCATATTCCTGACTTCGTACAGGCATTTCAAATGTAGAAAATGGTGGATTAAACCTGGTTTTATAGCGCTAAACTTCTCACTTTGTTGACACTCTCATCAAATTCCGTTATATTTACAATGATGCGTGAACTTAACAGACATAATAAATAAAATGGTCAAAATATGGGTACAGCATTCATCATCGTGTAACAATTTTCAAAGGAACAATTTAACAGAACACAAAAACATCTATCTGCAAACACATTCATTGATTCGCATGTCTGACGTCAGAAAATTGTATACGTCACATATTTTTGTCGTTCAATGTTTATACAAACAATTTTAAAGTTTCACATGGGCAAAGTTAGCATACAGGGTTAAAAAATCAAAAGTATGTAAGAATTAATTTCAGAAATAGACCAAGATTTAAAATAGTCCAAAAGTTCTATAGAATTTATAAGAATCCACAAATAGTTCATTCACTTTGCGATTGAATAATTTTGACGTTTGTGATTCAACGTATTTTCTAATTCATAATAGAAACATATCATAATGTCATATTATAGAACAATAACATACTGACGGGATCTTTTAAAGTACAGAGTCATGTTATAAGAACCAAAGAAACATAAAAAATTGCATGTACATTTTATGTACAAAACACACCAGCAAAATTGAAGTTATAATAATAATAGAGCAAAGACAAATGAAAGAACAATATAACACGTTGTTAAGATGACAAACAACATCAGTACGCATAATCTATACATAAAGACCATCATGTATTATTTGTGAAGTTGATACGGAATATTTATCAACAAGGTCTTGGTACCTTCCGATGAACATTTTTAGAAAACTGACGAGACGTTCTTTGACATACCCCTGTATCGTCAACTTTCTGCTCAGACATTAATGATGTTTTGCAAATTCTGAGTAGGAGAATAAAGAACTGGTATGCTGTAGGGGCTAAAACGTCCAGTACAGAAGTGACATCGACTCAGTGTATTTTCAGCGGTTTTGATGCATCAGAGATACTGTGATTATAAACCTCAGCTGTTTAATCTTCATAAACCGCAGTTTCAGTTGTGCGCAGTACATTTAATCGAAAAAAAACTGGTTGGTGATGGTTGCAAGCCATATCATTAGCTTTTACTGTGTTTCCATAGTGATGATCAATCAACAGTAAGTGTAGAAAAGTGATCTAATATTTTATAGGATATCTATGTAATATACTGGATTTGATTAATAGTACAATTATCTGAATCCAATATAGTTTTTAAAATCATTGTATTGGTGTAAGATACAATATTAAGAAGTTGAAAATAGTGTCTGATTTAAAAATAAAAGTTTCAAATTATTGATGTTGTGTAGCTCCTATAGGCTATATATACTAGTATGTTTCTGAAATTATGTGCGAGTTCAAATTCTGCCATGTGATGTTTGGAATCCAAAAAAACAGCAATCCATTTCAACTATTAATATTCTGATTGATACTTACATTTCTGTACTGTTGTATATCTACATGCACATAACCAATTCCTTCAACTAAGTCTGTTTCGCCGTTTTTCTCGTTTATCTCACAGTGGCGCTGTTTTTCGTTGTAATTGAAAGAAAGACATCTCCTCCGACGAATGCATTTATCAAAACATGCATTTGCTCCAACGTTTTCAAACGTAATAAATGTATATCCGTGTAAACGAGCATTGATATGATCAGGGTAAACTCTTAAGCTTCTAAGACGACATTCCTGACAAATTGTTCCTATCAAATGTATAAGTAACGTAAATCCAATATAATGTACATGTATTTTAGATAAAACTACTGCCATGATTGTCGCTATAATATGCTTTCTCTTTTGCTTTAAGTACTTACAAAATAAAGACTATTCTGAAAATATTCACGCCTCTGAAACAGTGATAAGCAATTCAATGTTTTAATTTGGAAAAGTATTCAATGAATTATGAATGATTTTATCTTTTAAAATCAATATTTGTGTATGGCAACGAAATATTACCTTTTTTATTTATTACTGCATTGCTAGCAAACAGCCAGTTCCTGTCAAGCAGTCTTTAATAATTTATCTCTAAATGGTCTGTTTAGATCATATAATGAGTTATGTTTAGAATAGCTGAATGAACAATTAAGTTTCACTAATGACAATGACAATGACATAAATTATCTACTCTTTCATTTCCAAAGAAGGAAAATTGTCAATGTATAGACAGACATAGATGTTTCTATGGTGATTTTCTTTATCAATGGCGTTTTTATTCGTTAAGTGATAATGATAAATAAACTCATCATAGATTCCAGACACATTGAAGACTAATTGCCCAAATGATACGTGTATAGTCACAAGTTTTAAAAATGTATATCTTATATAAAGGTTTGGATACAATCATTAGCAACAGCATATTTTTTCATAACAACATCTAGGCAAACATAAACTAACTATTTCAAAGATAGAATAACACCTATAATATCAAATACATAAACAAAAATCCGACCACAATAACGTATTAGATATCTTTATTATCCACCGGGATTTAAAATATAAATGGGGGATGAAAGATACCAGAGGAAAATTCAAACTCATAGATTGAAAATAAACTGACAACGCCATGTCTAAAAAAGAAAAAGACAAACAGACAAATAAAAGTACACAAAACACAACATAGAAAACTAAATACTAAACAGCATGATCCCCATCAAAAAGGGGGTGATTTGAAGTGCTCCAGAAGGGTCAGCCGATCCTGCTCCACATGTGGCACCTGTCGTGTTGCTCATCATCCTCCTAAGTATCTAATCTTTCTAATGACATATTAAGGTTTGAATCAGGATTGCAGAAGTTTGTTCCATTTTCATTTGGAAATATTTGATTCATTCATTTTGACATCATACAATTCAAAACTAAAATCGGGTTCAAAGCAGCTTTCTTATATGAATAGAATTGAGAATGGAATATTCATATTTATTTTAAGAAATAAGTGCATTGGCATAAATATCTATTCTCGTCTTTATATTCTTCCCAACGGTATATATTTTATATTTTAGAAAACAAGATAGGTAAAAAGAAATAAAAGTTGTAATTTAAAGTCATGTTTTTGTGGTTTGTTTTAAATTTATTATCATATTCAACTATTCATCAGTACATTTTGATAGGATCAAAGCTGTTCGGTTTTGCATTCTTTAACGCAGTGAAAATCAAGTATGCTTATTAAGCATATCGACATCGAACTCTTTTTAGAAGCACAATGTTGTGAACACAGCGTTTGATTGGTTTCTGTCATCAAAAGAAGTATGTCAATAAGCCATCCAAAATTAAACCAACATCGTAAATAGTGTACAGGATATGATCAAGCACGTCAATTCAGATGACCGTGTTGTGTGGCTTTTTTTTGGGGGGAGGAGGGGGACTATTAGATTGAAGTCACGCTTTATCTGTCTACTTCATTCTACTGCCATTGTCAAAACTGCACATATGACAGACGACACTAACTGTTCGACGACAAGTATTAAAACAGTGTACAGTTCCGTAAAATAACATAAAATAATTATGAATGGATAGGTGTGTCCTTGGCACTCATACCACAACTTCTTTTATCTAAGTGTCAAAAATATTATCTTTTACAAAAGTTCATTTTGTTCCAAAGATCAATAGAAGACTGGAAAATTTTAAAATATCATTATCCCACCAACAGTTGAAAGAACGACAATTATCATAGTATGATGAATATTTATAATAAAGCTTTAAATTATTTAAATTTTTTCACTAATCATAATAGTTTGTTTTATGAATGTAAGAACAAGAACTGACATAATTAACAGAACGATTCTGTCCGTCCGTCCGTAATAACCTTCTTGACACTGTAAAATTTGCATCATTCAATAGGATTTTAAACATTGTAAATTTATTACACAGCGAGATTTTGTTTTTTCAACTGCCATAATGAGTTTTCAAAGGTCAACAATTTCAAACTGCTTTTCTCGATAGATAGTTTCCATTGCCATTCACATGCATATATAATTCAATTTAACAAAGAATAACTGAGTCATCAATGAGACTCCGAAAGAGAGCATGTTTGGTTATCTTCCAAATACTAACAAAAATCCAATATGGCAATGAAATAATCACTCCCAAAACGATCTGATAATTGGGTATTTTTGTAAGCCTAAATATTAGAAAATTATTACAATCTATAGGTATGTATTTACCTAAATTATTGAACTTGTGTCAATTAACTTTAAGGAACTTTGCCCTTTTTACAACAAATATATTCATAAAACGCATATTCCCGTATTCTCACGAATAAAGGCAGCAGTAATATACCGCTGTTCGAAAGTCATCCTTCTTTTTTGCTAACTGCTTTGTACCTATTCCTTTTTGTGCTTCTTTTTAACACATTTGTTTGTTTTTATAGTGATAACAAAAGTTGACTACTGTAGTCCTATTTTTGACATGTTTACCTATTATGTTTGTTTATTTAATTCAAACATTGTTGTCAATATAATGGAATTTTTGCGACTGTCATACAAGTGAAAGCATTAGCTAGCTATAAACCAGGTTTAATCCACCATATTCTACTTGCGAAAATGCCTGGTGAAAGTCAGAAATATGATAGTTGTTACCCATTCTTTTGATGTGTTTGAGCTTTTAATTCAGCCATTTAGTTGGGGACTTTTCGTTTTGAATTTTCCTCGGAGTTCAGTATTTTTGTGGTTTTACTTTTTTCTACGGAGAGAGTATAGTAAATCAAATTGTTAACTGTTTATCATTTAGAACATAGCTCTGGCTACCTATAAACAAAGTGGGCTTTTCCATTTGCTCAAATATAAGGGGAAACTATCTATATATTGAAATACGCTGTATTACAAGAGATTTGAACTAAATGAAGAAAGAGAGGCAACCACTATTTTACAATTATCAAGTTTAAGGATGTACTTAGGTGAGGTTTTGGAATAAGTGTCAAATGTTTCGGACTACTTGGTGTTTTTCCATATGATACAAGGTAAAATATATAATCCTGGTACCCTTTATAACTATATTTGGCCCATAACACCTATTTATCTTTTAACATAAGACGTATTGGCTCATAAAAAGTCATTTTACAAAGTTAGAGCAGATTCATGATTTTTTTCTTTTGATTTGAGGCCCATATAGTACCAATGCAAAAATATTGTAAAAGTCCGAGTCATTCTTTTCCCGCCATATTTTATAAATCATATATCTCGAAAAGGAGCTCCATGACCTGTCAATATTTTTTAGCTTATTTTGATCCTTACCTAATACTCTTCCAACTAAAAATATCAATCTTGAATTCTTGATTTATTTAATTTTACCTTAAATCACCTAAGTACACCCTTAAGTCTATTCAGTCAGGATTCTAATTCGTCCAAATTATCTTCCAATTACGCCAACTAATTTTTATAATTGTAAAAATAAAAGCCATTGTAGTGATTACGTCCGGTCAATTTAGCTCTAGAAAACAAATTTATCCACATAGTATCACTACGATCCTTATACGCCAGTTGTATTTAAAAAAAAACAATTGTATCTACAAGCTATTGAGCATCATTTAATGCACTTTTATGCATTTGGTCAACTTACAACTATTGTGTGATCGGTTGTCAGAGGGAATTTTTTAAAGTTAAAAAAATCTTGAAAATATTTTAATAACTCTTATCAAATATTCCGTGGAAGGGCAGACTTAAAATTTTCAAAGATTGAAGACTAATTTCTTTAGATAACACATACACAAAATGAAGTTTTTTTAAATAATGCATTTTTAAGATCCAGTAGATAAGTTTGTTGTCAAGTACTTTTAAGTATAAATTTGCTACTTGGATACACATAAGAAAGGTATTTCACCTAACCTTTCAGTTATATTTCATCTTTTAGTATTGTAAATGTTTAATGTTTTTGTATCAACCTTCAGCCTAAATATATAAAATTAATAGAATCAGAATCGAAATGATGTATCAAATATTTTTCTTTTAATACGTTTTCAAGTTAGAATAGTCAACTCAAACACGTCTGAACTTCAATCATAAAATCTTAATTAGTACATTTATAATAGTTTAAAGCCCATAGAAACAGATGTAAACAATTCAAACTTACCAACTTCGCTTTTTGTACCTTCTCTAACAAAGACTTCTTTTTCTTTTGTTTAATTTCAACTGGGTTTCCGCCTGTATTACGTACGTCGTTTGTACTATTTTCGTTTAATTTACAAGTTTAATGGGCAAGGGGAGATAATTATTAACATTTGAAATATTAAGGTTGATTACGTTAAGGTTACAGGTACGTCAATTGCCCTTCTCTTAAGGTTCTGTCCTGTTATCTATTTCTTGCATACATTGATATTTCGAGTACCACACTGCAAGTAGTGTGATACGAAAATGTGATATGAAATTCTGCGTTAATTCATGGGCTTATCCAGCATCATAAAGCGATATTACGGCATTTCCATTAGCTATTTGTTATGTCATTATTGACCTCCAGAAGTTACGACAATGTACATTTCGTCCTTGGTAAATGACCTATGTGATTTCTTCAATTATATACAAAAAAAATAACACTTTTCAACTGGAAATCTTCGTGTGTCCAATTTGATTACATTCTTAATCGTAGAAAAGGTCTAATTATGTCTGATGTAAAAACATTACTCTGAAAGAGGACATATGACGTCATTCTAGAATGTACAAAAGACTTGATAATGATTTGCAGAATTTTTAATTTAACACAATGGGAGTGTTGTCCATAAGAGAAATAGGTTTAACAACTTGTTTTTATCTTTTGTTATTTAATTTAAATAGGAATAATAAACTTGCCAAAGGCTAGTTAATTATTTCATTAAATTAGATATACTCGAGTTTGTATCAAGCGATATCCAATTTTCGGTCGTTGATTTAGAAACCTATAAATCTCACGGACTTTTATGGAAGTTTGGAAGCATTTTGAATATCGAAAAATTATATAAGTAACTGTTATTCCTTTTGGATTTATATCAACTTGAATATTCTGTAGAAAGGAGCTCTAATTTAAATATGCTCGTAAATATTAAAGAAAACATTTTTTTTTTAATTTTCGATTTATTTATATGACAAAAATAATAGATCGTACTTTCTGTACATTTTTGGCAATGATATAGTGTGATTTTTCCATCATTTATATGTCGTGTACATGTTGCGATTTTGTACAGGTTATAACACGTACAAAAATATTGTACATGTTATAACTTGTATAATGCAAAAATACAAGTTATAACATGTACAAAGTTATCTCTTACATGTTAAAACATGTACGAAATATTGGTTAAAAATGGTTTTAACTAGTACAAAAATTAAGAAAACCTAAATGAAACAGAAAAGACATTCAAATTTGTTTAATAATAAAGAACAACAATCAATAGGCCAGAACATTTTTTTTTCTTTAGAGGACAATGATCACAGAGTTTCAAAAATTTAGGCTTTGTGACTTATGTTGGATTATAATGTGTTTTCATGTAATTGTATGTTTTATGCAGTCCATCATGGCTTACATCAGTGTCACACTGTTAAATAAAAGCATACATTTCCTTAATGACAATACTGCTGAATGACGCCTACGGCTACGGGAGTTTCTTGCTACATTGAAGACCCATTGGTGGCCTTAGGCTGTTGTCTGCTCTATGGTCGGGTTGTTGTCGCTTTGACACATTCCTTATTTCCTTTCTCAATTTTATTAAATACTAGTAACTAAATTCATCTGAAATGTTTAAGAACAATGCCTTAAAATTTTGCGTAATACTCCTCCCCTTTTTTTTTTATAGTATTCAAAAACTAGAGCAATGTCTGATATGCTTACTCTTTAAAAGCAAGAGAGAGCTGAAATTGTTTTCATTGCATTATAACTATCTTTGAATCTACTCTTCAACTTTTTTGGCCTTCAGCAAGACTTATGTAAATTTATACCTCAATTTTTTTATTTTTTTTATACATATCATTTCATGAGGCAAATGTCATTTTGGTGTATTAAATATATATCCTCGACTTTGAAATCAGGGTATTGTTTGTAGAGAAATCTATCCTGGCTATCTTCTTACGCGTCTTTTAGTGTCAACTAGAATGAAAGTATTTTACAATTGCATTCAAAGTGGACACTCACAATTATAATTCAGCAGATAAGAATACTGAATAGTGTTTGTGGACTGCATGTGTGTTTTAAAAGGTACAAAGAAATCATAAAAACTATGCATCTCTGGCTAGTTTCACAAAACTGTCTTAGGACTAAATTTTTGAAAATGCCTGTACC
Source organism: Mytilus edulis (assembly GCF_963676685.1). Lineage (NCBI taxonomy): Eukaryota > Metazoa > Mollusca > Bivalvia > Mytilida > Mytilidae > Mytilus > Mytilus edulis. The sequence goes on along the minus strand of NC_092345.1, from coordinate 31,060,541 downwards.
AAGTCAGGAATATGACAGTTGTTGTCCATTCGTTTGACGTGTTTTATCATTTTGTTTTGCCATTTAATTAGAGACTTTCCATTTTGAATTTTCAGTTCTGTATTTTTGTGATTTTACTTTTTAGGATGGTCTTATGACATATCTTACTCCTAAGTGGTTTTCACAAAGTATTCCTAAATTAGAACATGTCTTAAAGTTGGTCATAAAGTTAGGACTACACGAGAGGTGTCTAATGATGGTCTTATGATAGTCATAAATTCATTCATATAAATTACACTCATTTATTATCACATCATCAATTCTCGTTTCCTGCTAAATATTTGTAGGTTGACGAGGATCATAAAACATGTCAAAACTCCTAAGATATATCTTATGTCTTAGGAGTGCTTCGCAATACCGACCCCTGGACATTAACTGTTTCAAAAAAGGACTAAACACACTAATATGAATGAATAATAAAAAATGATGAACATATTCTTGAGGTTGCAATAATAGAAACATATCTTTATTTTTCAAGTTTGTACAAGTTAAACCCATGTTTAAGCAATATTTTGTACAGGTTATAACATGTACAAAATCGCAACTTGTACACGACATATATATATATATATATATATGTTACAGACATTTTCTGAATTTAGGCATTTTGTAAAATGACTAAAATTTCAAGCAATTTATAGAATGCCTAACTTGGACGGGCATTATACAAAATGAGTAAAAATGACTGAACTTTTTAATCAAAATTCAACAAATTGCCTGTTCAGTTTCAGGCAATTTGTACAAAAAGGATATCCCTGAGATGCATGTGACAAACGTGGACATAAACACAAATGCCTGCAAAGAAAATAACTTTCAGTTCATCATCAGTTCGGTAGAATTAATTTATTCTCTAACAAGAGGCTGTCAGAGTGACAGCAAACCGGATTTATTAACATTTGTTTGTGTTTTGGCATTTTTCAATATCACAAAAATCATAACTCCTAAACGGTGCAAATGAAAATCGTCAATATCAAATTTAACCTCCATTTTTGGTCATGAGTAACAACATATCAAAATTTAAAATGCTTTGGTTGAATGGTTCATGATTAAATGCAACGACATGACTGGAAACACATTTTTCAATCTTTCATAAACCATAACTCCTGAACGGTAAAAGTTAAAATCGTCATTATTGAACTTGACTAGATTTAGAAAATGCCTGTAACATATATATTACATAGCAGATGAAATGAATTCAGCACTTCTGTATTGACAGGAATCATCACTAATAATGCCATATCTACAGATTATCTGTTTATAAACAACGTTCGATATTCTATCTTTTATGGGAAAAGATAACTTTAACTGCATTTTCCAATACCTTTCGGAATGTCGGGCACTCGATTCACCTCATTCTATATTTGACATGTTAATTGTTTTGGGTCGAGCATCATATGAACAATAAACGCGGTTCTGACGTACATAATTAGCCGTTTCAGAATTTAAAGAATCATGGATAATTTCATTGTTCGTATCCTAAAATGAAAATAACGTCACGTCATTATTTAAATTTCCATTGTGTATGACATTTTAAACCAATCAGGACATTTTGGTGAACACTTTTGAAAATAAGGGCAATGATGTATTAGATTCGGAAACGGCAAACTGTAACCTGGTGTCTTCAACTTTAAGTCATACAAGTGGGAGTATTAGTAAGCTATCAAGTTTGAACTGTTAAAGATATTGCATGATCAAATCTATTTCAGAAACTTTGAGTTGTATTAAATATTTAGCCAAGACTTAAATATAATTTTATTCAAGAATGGTCTTTAAAGATGAACAATTCATTAAAATAGTTGTGTGATACTGTGGATTCATTTTTTTTTCGTAGGTACCAATTTTCACGGATTGACGAAAACTTGCACTTTGGTGGATATTTGATTTCGTTGATTTGCCAAATACTGCATACAAGCCCACAAAATTTATAGTATGTCGGACATTTAAATGTATTGCTCACCTGTACCTAAGTTATTCAAGAATATCTCGAATAATAATGAATCCATAGTAGATTACATACCACAATTTTAATTATAAAAACTGTCTATTAATTTTACTATATTCATCTTATGTAATTCAAAATGTGACCATCACCGTTCGGCAGATAAGACGGGAATTAGGTACAAAGACTCACAGCTGTTAGATTGTGTTACATTTGATGACTACATCGGTTTTCCAATATAATAACATTATACTTTTTATTGAATGGAACATACAAAATACCATGCTACTACAAAATTATAATGTAAATATGATAAAGTTAATCAAGTATATTCAACAAGAAAGTGTATTCAACTAGAAATATGAAGATTTATTAAATATATTTCTATGAAAGTTAATCCTCTTTGTTAAAATAAAAACTACACGTGTACGTACTTTGTGCACTTTACATCAGACATGTTACGAAAAGGTATATACTCGACGCTGAGGTTTACAAATTAGACTTTAAATGTTGGGTATCGTATCAAAACACAAAAGTGATTAAAAAATTTAAAACACCTGTGTGTCAATTATATCTCGTGTTTAAAATGCACATGTCCGAATATATTTATTTCTTAACGTCCTTTCAAAAACTTATCTTAGATAGTCTTTTTATAAATACTCCTTATGGAACAAGAATTTGATAATGTTATTCCGTGAAGAATGAAGAATTCATAAGGGAACGACCGATTAAACTTCAAATGTAAGTGGGGGTATGTTTTTCTAAATAAAAAAAAATCGAGAAAAAATACACCTTATAGTGTTAAATTTAGAAAAAAAATAACTTGATTGAAAGCGTCGAAAAACTCAAAAAAGAATTTCGGACTCGGGAACCCTCCCCCTTTTGTTTTGATTAATTAATTGATTTTTGGATGCTTAACGTCAAATGGAAAATATTTCATGCATATTCAGGACGAGCCCCCCTTTCGAATTTAATTGTTTGCCCCCTAATATTTCTTCGTTTTCATATTTTGGAAATCTGACATATGAGAGAATATAGCAGAATGGGTATAAAATCCCCGAAAAAAGGAGTGATGGATGGGAGATAAAAACTCCAGCGCCAATTCTTCGAAATCAAAGAAATTTACTATTTTTAAATTGTTTCGAACTCAGTAGTGACGGACATGTAATTAAAGGTGTGTTTACCCATGGTCAGAACTTTTGGACGGGTAGTATTCAATGCAGAACCGACTAAAACAATATTACGAAATTCAACTGGCGGAAGGCTGGGCGTGCTGGCGAACAGGAGAAGAGGCTATCCGCTCGCCCCACTCGCCCTTGTAATTGTTGGCAATTCTTTAATATATAAATCTGTTAAATACTTATAGGGACTCTATGTCAAATGTAACCCGCTTTTTGCCTGTTTCACATCCTCGACAAATACATGGAGGAGTGGCATAATATGCCAGAAGCGTAAGCGGTAATTAACAGCAATTATCGTGTCGTTTATAGACAAGACAAAGAGCCTCGGGCACAACTTTGCCCAAAATACCGGCATTGCATTTGTATGCAGTATTCTGTGGACACTATGAATCGTAGCAGTTTCCTAGCACAGCATGATGATGCTCAACAGATTAATTTACTGATGGTTTTTTTTAATCGGCCAGGTTTGACATTATATTTCCCCGGGATTTTTCCATTTTATGTCAAATAAATATACCGCGCTTCGTTCCTCGTCCAGTATTCTTCTTTTATGCCATAAACGTGGAGCTAAGTGTATAGAACAAGAGCAGAACAAATGTAATGTAAGCAATACTCTTGCAATTTTCGTTCGTGGAACACTGTAACTATAAAAAAGAAAGATGTGGTATGATTGTCAATGAGACAACTCTCCACAGGAGACCAAATTGACACAGTAATTAACAACTATAGGCAACCAAACGGGCTTCAACAAGGAGAAAAGCCCATACCGCATAGTCAGCTATAAAAAGGCCGTGGAATGACATTTGTAAAATAATTCAAACGAGAAAACTAACGGCCTTTTTTATATTAAAGAAATGAACGAAAATCAAATATGTAACACATAAACAAACAATAACCACTGAATTACAGGCTCCTGACTTGGGACAATCACAAAAGCCTAGTATAGAGACTTCCCCAACTTTGTGCGGATATGCAGATATTAATTAAATGTTGATGTTCTTACGTCCAGTGACAAATATTTCATGACTTTTCAGGACGAGGATCAGAAGTGGATTGGCAGATTGAAAGTGTAATTAAAATAGTAAAAAACTGGCTTATTACTAGTATTTGATTTTGTTCAGAAATGCATACTAAAAAATCGCCCGCTAACAAGGTCACCTTTCCAGTCATATAACCACAAGCAATGATATCAGAAAATGATTATTCTATATTTTTGTATTATTTCTTATAAACAAGAAGTTCGTAGGATACCTGCTGTTGTCTGCTCTGCTCTGTGGTCGGGTTGTTGTCTCTATGGCACATTCCCCATTTCCATTCTCAATTTTACTGGTTAATATCACTTAAATTGAATTTTACCTGTTTTACTCGATAATCAATGTTTTGACACAGTCCCCACATTTAAAGTGTAATTTGTCAACCTCAACGTCGAGAATATACCTTTTCGTAACATGTCTATTATAACATGCTATATTTCAAAAGATGGTATCATGGTCTAATTGTCTTCTCAGTAGCTATGCATATGATTTATACGATTTTTAAGATTAAGACAGTTCATTCGTTTACTGGACTTATTTTGTCCTTGTCGATAATTTTTTTCCATGGAAATAAAATTATTGTAACATGTGCGTGTTATGACAAATCGTTTTATCATACAGATTTAAGTAACACAAACAATATTCTTAAGTTTCAATAAAAAGCAATATGTTTGTGTCTTAAAATAGTATGCAATCATACAATAAAAGTAATATTTACTTTTCACCTTAAACTTGGATTTTTTTTCAAATGAAACTAATTTGGAATTACTGTTATATAGTATTCTTAGTTGTAATTTTATCTTGTCTTCACAATTATTTTACATGGAAAGAAATTGTGGGAAATCGAAGATTTGGAAACGATTCTAATCAGAGATTACAAAGAATGAAAGTAGGACCAGGTAAGCGATTATATAATAGGACTTTATGACCAGGCTTGAAATTACATAGAATGATCATAGGGACATGGAAGAGAAAACACAGACATATAGTAGAGCCATATAAGAGTTAGATAATAGGACTTCCAGACCAGGTGAAACATAACATTGAAATGGTGGTAGTGCCAGTTAAGCGTTAACAGAGAAATGGTTGTAAGACGAAATAGAGATTACATAATAAGACTTAAGGACCAGGTCAGAAACGGTTAAAGCATGAATGATGCACGAATGTCTTCAATACAGAATTGCTTTAATTCATGCAGGCGGATAATTGAAATAAATAAATCCGACCAAAGCTCTAACGTTAAGAAGTTAAAAATGAATAAGATGGCATTTTGAACATTCTGTACAGTTTTTGCTGTATCAGCTTTAAAAATATTACACGATTGTCTTGAAGTATACATTCTGGGCACTGATGTTGTTAATTCTCTTAACAACATTGTATTTGTCTGCTTGGATATTACTTTTACTATTTACTTTGCTTTTGGGGATATCTATTTGACGTGACTCGGTATATCCCGTCATACTGTTATTGTTCTATGATACATTTTTGTACTCTTGTCTTTAAATTTTTGCTTTATATGTGCTTTGTCTATATAGATAAAATAAGATGTTGTATTTTTACCTATTGTGTTTGTTTGTTTTGTTCACTCATCGTTGACAATATAATGGATTTTTATGCGACTGTCATATTAGTAAGAGGTTTAGCTAGCTATAAAACCAGGTTTATTCCACCATTTTCTTGTTGTTATCCATTCGTTTGATTTGGTTGAGCTTTTGATTTTGTTATCTTATTAGGGACTTTCCGTTTGGAACTTTCCTCTGAGCTTTTTAATTTTTGTTTATGTGCTTTGTATATATAGATATAATAAGATGTTGTATTTTTACCTATTGTGTTTGTTTGTTTTGTTCACTCATCGTTGACAATATAATGGAATTTTATGCGACTGCCATATTAGTAAGAGGTTTAGCTAGCTATAAAACCAGGTTTAATCCACCATTCTCTTGTTGTTATCCATTCGTTTGATTTGGTTGAGCTTTTGATTTTGTTATCTTATTAGGGACTTTCCGTTTGGAAACTGACCTTTTTTATTTTTTATTGTGATTTTACTTTTTTCTAAGGTCATTTAACTTGTAATGCATGTATACAATACAATAATATGTGTATGCTTTTTATTTACATTATAAAGCTTAAAAATATGATGAATCCTTTTTATTTGAAAAAAGGAGTTAAAAACCAACCGACCTTTTGGATGGGCAAACACGTTTTGATCTTGAAGAAGCATATCAATAAATTTCATTGAAAATAAATCCCCGTAAAGATAAGAAAGTGATTTGCTTGAAGCATGTATTTGAGTCTCTGTCCCGTCAGTCTGCTGGAAAACAATTTGGAATAGGATAACGACTTAAGCGAGTACACTTTTTTTTAAATTCAGTAGTGTTTTAGTGCATTCATTTATCCTGTTAATGTATAAAATCAAACATTTAATGTATAAAATCAAACAAATGATTTATCGTCTATCTTTAAAAATGTCCTGTACCAAGTCAGGAAAATCGCCATTGTTATATCATAGTTTGTTTCTGTGTGTGTAACATTTTTACGTTGTGTTTCCGTTGTGTCGTTTGTTTTCTCCTGTTTTTGAGTGTGAATTCACATTACTATAAGACGTGTCACGGTACTCTTCTATCCCAAATTCATGTATTTGGTTTTGATGTTATATTGGTTATTCTCATCGGATTTTGTCTAATGCTTAGTCCGTTGCTGTGTGTGTTACATTTTAATGTTGTGTCGTTGTTCTCCTCTAATATTTAATGCGTTTCCCTAAGTTTTAGTTTGTTACCCCGATTTTGTTTTTTGTCCATAGATTTATGAGTTTTGAACAGCGGTATACTACTGTTGCCTTTATCTATCTTCAGATTCCATGATTTATATATTGTAAAGTATATATATCGATATAATGGTAACCAAAATTCAGATAACAAGAAAATTAAATGATAACGTCATATAAATTGCCGTTGTTATGCTTCCCCAGAATAGAAAAAGTGTAGGACAAATGAAAATAATCTATTAAAAATAGAGTTCCCTGACATCCTCTTTATTAGCAAAGCACACTTAACGCAGACTCTTCTTTTGGATCTCGAAAGATAAAAGCGTCTGAAATCTTTTGTAGATTTTCTGTTGTTACAATATCAGAACCCGGTTTCGTTTCATTTTAAAACTACTATTTTATGCCAAGCTACACGCATCTGAACATGATCGATGTAGAGATATTGAATACTTTAAAAATATAATATTTATAAAATAAAATAATTAATAAAAATAAAAATTCATTTTCAAGGGTAATTTGGCAAGCCTATATACGTATCTTCATGTTCTTGCAAACACATTTAGATTCCAAAATATTGCAGTCTGGATCTTTGATCTGTTCGTTTAACTCATTTTTTAAATATAACTTTATTGAACAAATATTTAGTATATACAAATTTATATGAAAGGGCGTAAGTCCTGTCTAGTAAACTCATTGGTTAAGTTGGGAAATAACAAATTTCGGGACTCAGTGTTCGGGTTTTGTTAAATACCATCCTTTCGATATTGGAGTGTACATGATCCAGTAACTATTGGCAAAAACCAGTTTTAACCAGTATCAACCAGGTTTGCGTTATAAAATAAGAATCAGCAAATGAATGTACGTAATAATAGTTAATAGGATTTGTTATAATATGTAATCGCCTTATACACAATGAAAACATATCTTTACCATAGCTTTTAAAAAAATTGTGAGTGTTTTTTTATTAACAAAATTGCAAACAAGTATGAATATTATGTTTTGTTTAACGATTGTTAAAACAAAGCAAAGATAACAGGCTTTTAATCGGAACGCTAGAAACGCGTTTTATCTACATAAGACTCATTAGTCGCTCGATTCAAATCAATTGGTAAGTCAAATAATATGTCAACGGTAAATATAAAAATAGCAAGCTATAAATTATACCATTACCAAAGCACTGAATACTGAACTGATGATATCCTCCGGAACTAACTGTCCACCAGCAGTGGTGTCAACCAAATGCTAGTAAATGAAAAAAATACAAACATTATTAATTTCGTGCGTCCGAAGAACATACCTGGAACTTTGAAACCAAAATATATGAAAGCCATGTATCCATCAGCAGAAACGAAAGAAGTAATTTGACAAAATGAATATTAAAAGGATTTCAAAATTAATTTAAGGTCATAAAGTCAACATCGCTTTATAGAATTTTCTTTTATTAAGTCTTTTTTTCTTTTTTTCCTTTTTTTTTTGTCATTAGAAATTTTATGCAATAAATTCTTTACATCGGTATTGAAGTTATGCTACGAAACGTACTAAGATTAACCTTCGCAAAAAGATTTCCAGCAATCCAGGCATTTAAAATAATCTACAATATATACTTTGTCATCGAAGTGTACGCCAAATATTTTTTAGTTATTTTTCGAAAAAAATATTTAGAAGCAGGGCAAAAATAAGCAAGACTCATCAAACTTTCCTACTGTGTCCTATCGGTTGACTTTAATAGTAGTTTCGCTAATAAAAAAAAAGATGGAAGACATAAAAAAAAGTATTTAAGAGAATATTGATATTATTTGTAAATCTATATTTGTACAGTGAAATGGCTGTTTGCAGGTTCTTAAAGTTTTTGTAACGTGCAACTGTTTCATTTGTTATCTTTTCTAGGTGAACTTGGTCAAGCTGTTTTTTTAGACTTGAGTTTATTCTCAAACGAAGAAAGAAGGCAATATGAGAAAGACCAGAACAAGCATGGATATAATGTCTTCGTCAGCGATCTGATCTCTTTTCACAGAAGTTTACCACATAATACAGTTTACAATGGGTAAGTTAGCGTATATACAAAATTGAGTCCTGGTATCTATGATGAGTTTATTTAGTACTAAGAATCCCACGCCCACTGACCCCTATCTTGCCGACCTCATTTTAATTATCAAAGTTGCAAAAATTAAATTTTGAAATTAAAAAGATTTTCAAATAAACATACAGACATCCATAAACCCTCATCATAAAACCAAAATGATAACACAATCATCACATTCTTTTAAAGTAGAAAATTCCGTTTTTCATTAATTTTCAGCTGAATTTGTAATGAATGGCAGCCAGATCTAAACTGAATTAGTTTGAATATTGATTTTGCAAAAATGATACATGATATTATTTACATGATTTTTTTTTATTTTTAGGTGCACAAAGTCATATGACATTTTTAAACTGCCACCTGTCAGCGTTATAATACCGTTTCGAGATGAAAGTTGGAGCGTTCTTCTAAGAACCGTACACAGTATACTAGATAGAACACCATCATACCTACTGAGAGAAATCATTCTGGTAGACGATGGTTCAAAAAAGGGTGTGCCTTATTTTCATCTCTATCTTTTATCTTTATAGTAATACAGTTTACGAACTTATTAACAGTCGAACTTCGAGCAGTCGAATACGAACAGACCGACTAAAACTGTTCGAATTATCAAAAAGTCATATGAGGTCTTCTGTTACATTTGACATTTGAAATTTGATTAAAAAAAATTAGTTGTAATAGAAAGTAAATCACACAAATACTGAACTGTATGAATTCTATACGAAAAATCCCTTAGCAAATGGCAAATTTAAACGCTCAGACACATCAAATTAATGGATAACAACTGTCACATTCCTGATTTGATACAGGCATTTTTTTTATGTACAAAATGGTACATTAAACCTGGTTTTATTGTAACTTAAGCTAAACCTCTCATTCGTATTGATAACAGTCGCATAAAAAACCATTCTATTGACAACGATGTGTGAACACAAACTGTATAGTAGACAAGAGGACGAGTTACAACACTTCGTTATTTGTATCGCGTTTCTAGCATGTAAAGCGTTTGTTTTTGAACGTGCATCTGAATTACGAATATACAGGGGAAAACACATTTGGCGTATATAAAATGGTCATTATTATAAATTTACTTTAATAAAACTTTGGGTTTTTTTTAAATAAAGATTTTTCTATTTCATGAATAGATTACCTCAGCTGTTTATGGCTAAACTTTTAGGAATCTTTGGTTAGCAATGCTCTTCAACTTCGTTCTTTATTTGACATTGTTTTTTTTTTAAATTTCAAGCGTCACTGATGAGTCTTCTGTACACGAAACGCGCGTCTGGCGCAACCACAAAATTTTAATCCTTGTATGTATGATAAGTTTATTTCCAATGGCATCATGCTTCAAAAAAAAATATTAAAATTGTTTATTTTTTTTATTTGATTTAGGGGAATTAAAAAACAAACTTGATATTTACTTATCTCATCTTTACAATGTACGTGTTATCAGAAACGAAGAACCAAAAGGCCTCATGGTTGCCAGGCAACGGGGAATAGATCGAACAATTGCAGATGTTATCGTTGTCATGGATTCACACCAGGAAGTAGCAGAGGGTATTTACATTTCTGTTCATTTCTGTTCATTTCTGTTCATTTTTGTTCATTTCTGTTCATTTCTGTTCACTTCTGTTCATCAAGACGTCAGGTGTACAACTGCGATATGATCAGATATTTTTGCTAAGTAATTTTCAAATATTTAAAAGGCAGATTTATTCTTATTACGTTTACAATTAAGAATACTTTTATTTGTGTTTAAAAAAAACTAAATTATTGAATCTAGCAAAGAATATACTATTGTCGAAACATTTCGATACTTTGAAAATAAAGCCTTGAGAGAATAAGGAGCCAACAAGAGTCTGCCGATTATCCAATCTAATAAATCCGTGTATATATTTCTTGGTTTCGTTTTGCTTTTTGCAATATATTTAAATGGCTCATAAAATAATGAGGCAAACTTTCTGACCGCAAAGGAATATTCTAGTATTTGGTTGTTTTAAGCAAGGACAGCAAGTCACTTTTGAAGATATCAAATGAAATCTGTTAAGTCTGTCAGTGTAGTTTAGTTGATTGCAGTCATAATTATTAATTGAATCGGATTCTAGGTGTTAACTTTTGATATCTGACTTCCTTTAAATGACATGCAGTTGAAACTATTTTTGATTCAATATACACTCGCATTTTCTATAATGGAGTATTGAACATAATTGTTTAACCAATGTCTATTAAAGCCAGTTAATGTAATGCCATGACATAGACGATCAAACCTGACCATCGAACATTTTAGAAATACGGAAATTCTATGACTTTATATCTCTAAATATATTACATCATCGATTCTGCTATTGTAAAAAAAAACTGCGAACAGTTTAAAGATGTTACCCGTTTGCAGCTATAAATGTTGAAAAGAAAAGTAATATCAATGAACGATAATGGAAATATAAGCTAAAGAATTTCCGCAATTAGTTTTTTCAACATTAGATAAGTTGAAACACTTATAATTGCCTTTGAGTTTTGTAGTTTGGCTAGAACCATTGTTGCAACAGCTAAAGGAAAAACCACGTGCTCTTGTAGTGCCAGTAGTAGATGGGATTGATAAGGACACTTTCCAGTATAAGAAGACTGATCTAGATCTAAAGAAAAAACCTTTCACATTTTCATTTGATTGGCGTTTAATGCAAACGGTTATGCCATTTAAAAGTGAATACCTCCTAAGTAGAGAAAATTTTGAAGCTTCTCCTATCAGGTATTGTTATATATTCTTTGAATTTTTTAACGTCATGATAATGTGAAATTTTATATAAGCTTTTGTTACAATGTCCAAAAATTTCAGTTAAAAATCACAAATTGCTTCATTACTGGTGTACATATATTTGACGGAATAGACGCTGGTGATCATGCCTAATTTTTTGCATCATTTGATAAAACTTTCAATGGGCGAGGGGTGTTGCCACATGTGAAATCATGAAATAAAGTCGAAAAGATTAAGAATTCTAGAAAAAAAATGACTAAAATGAAATCTTTTTCTATTTCAAGCTGACATTTTTATATTCATTATATATGAAGCAGAAATATTAATGTTCTCATCTTTTTTTGTAATACTGTTCTCATTACATACACAGTCGATTAACTCAAAAAATTGAATTTTTAAAACATTACACCTTTACACAGGTCGAGAACTCTAGATTTCTTTACGTCAGAATATATTTGCATAGTAATTTCCCAAACACAAGGCCAATACGGCCTTTAAAAACTGACCAATCGACTCAATGAGCTACAATGCATTGTGGGCTACTACGAGTTTACTACAAACTGAAAACACGTGGAATTAATCATTATGGAAGAACTGTCAACCAATATAGTGTCTGGGATTCTCAAAATATATGTTTTTGTTCTGCAAATGTGATTATTATAAAATATATAACATAATCTTCAATTTGCATGCTCAGATTAAAAAAGTATTGTTTACGGGCTTCCCTATTCGACTTTCTTTTTCGCCTTGTTAAAGTTGTAGAACAGGTTTTTTTCCATTGTACCTGTGCAATAATTTTACGACCTGAAACAGTGAAATTTCAGATGAAATGACCACTGTCCACTATGAAATTTGTTGAGCTCTTTTAAACCTGTATGTCATTCCAAAATCATTTCTGCCTAGAAAAACACGAAAACTTTCATTGAAATACTTCTTTCTGTACTGGAAAATTTTTATCAGGACCTGAACTAAAAGCAAGAACATCATAATATTCAGTATGCTAAAAATAAGTGTTATGAAAGCGGCAGGGGCGGATCCAGCCATTTTTAAAAAAGGGGGGTCCTAACCCTGGACAAAAAGGGGGGGCAACTACATAACCCCATCCAAATGCATTGATCGTCCAAAAAAAGGGGGTTCCATCCCCCGGACCCCCCTCTGGATCCGCCACTGAGCGGGTACGGTATATAGCTAAATATATCTCCATTATTTAAAGTCTTCGGATCATAGTGGGTGCCATATTACCTATTTTTCTAAAACGTGCTTTGTATATAGAAATAAGAAGATGAGGTATGAGTGCCAAGTGAGACATCTTTCCAACAAAGACATAATCTAGTAAAGTAACCAGTCATAGGTTCAATGCTGAAAAGTAAGCTATAAATGACCCAAATATATTGAAATGTGACAACAATAAATACTTATAGATTTTGTTTACACTGCCATGTACATGATGTATGTAAATATTTCTTTGCCTTTTTTACGAACACAAAATTTAAGGATCACACATTTGCCTTTAATTATCTATACGAAAATTGCTGTACTCGTGAATATTAGCACCGGCTGTTATCGACGGCTAACTTTACACTAGTAAGTTTGTTTTATTGGTAATTGTGTTTTTCGCTGTTGTTTCGTTGCTGTCTGGTGGACGAATACATGAAATCTCCATGCCATCATCAAACATGTTAATGGCTATATATCGGGTAATACAAACCCTTTTTTCTTCGCATAGAAACAACTCTTCGTTAATCTGAGCATGAAAGTAATACTTTATATCACGAACTATAAATGAGGATACACAAAATTCAAAACTAAGCGAAATTGTGAATCCCACATTGCACGAAAAAAATGTGTTGTATTTCAGTAAATAACACGTGTTCTTGGTTGATTGTAAACACGTAGTAGTCCATCATGCATTGTGACTCATTATGTGGATTGGTCAAAAACCTAGGTGAAAATAAATTGCGTCACATGAAAATAAACAATTACATGTGCGAGAACATAAGTATGCTAATTTATGCATTTCCATATAAGGTAGTGGTCTTGACCTGTTACAGGTCCGTTTATTGAGGATACTGGGTCTACTCATTTAGTATGACTTTTTAAATACAACAGTTTATGGCAAACAATAAATATTTTTTTCCAACAACGCTTACGGTTCTATCATTGTATCAAGTTTCAAATTCAATACAAACTTTTGATTGTCATGGTAACTGCAAAAAACAATTATATATAAAAATTGATTACTGGTAATACGTATATCAAATATACATTAAAACAATTGCTTTCTTCATGTTTTATTTTTTATGATAATTCTCTTTTATTTCGATCGCGCATTTAACATTTTGATTGATAAACAAAATTATCCTGAAAAGATAGTATACCATTAGATAACATTTTGGTAAGGTTGTTGCCCATTTTAAATGAAACCGTATCCTTTATCCGAAATGTTAATGTTTGGTCAAAATTCGCACATTTTATGATAATTCATCAGTTTTTCATTTGTGAAAATCTACACTTTGCAATGGAATGGTTACAAATAATCATAAAATTTTTCAATAGATTAAGTACAAACATAGGAGAAAAAGTATTAAAACAAATACCGAACTACGAGGAAAATATAAAAAGGGAAGTCCATTATAAAGCGTGACAAAATTCTAACGTTATCAACCTAAAGAACGAGGATAAAATAAATGTTATTTTTGCCTTGGTACAGTCATTTTACGAAAACCGATAGAAAGATAGGAGACAACATTTACTGAAATTATAAGTCTTTATCGTTATATCCACTATCTCGTAGAAATCTACTAAAAAAGGGACGAAAAATACCAGAGGGACAGTCAAACTCATAAATCGAAAATAAACTGTCAACGCCATGACTAAAAATGAAAAAGACATACAGACAAACAGACAAACAATAGTACACATGACACAACATATAAAACTAAAGAATAAGCAATACGAACCCCACTAAAAACTGGGGGTGATCTGATGTGCTCCGGAAGGTAGTAGATCCTGCTCCGCATGTGGCACCCGTCATGTTGCTTATATTATAAAAAATCCGGTGAATAGTCTAAACGGTAGGTCACATTCATTGTAGTTACGACATGAGGAACATATTTTATATCATCTGTGAAACGGGTTTTCCCAAGTCAGGAGCCTGTAATTCAGTGGTTGTCGTTTGTTTATGTGTTACATATTTTTTTCTTTTTTTTCATTTTTTTAGAATAAATAAGGCCGTTAACTTTCTCGTTTGAATTGTTTTACATTGTCATTTCGGGGCCTTTTATAGCTGACTATGCAATATAGGCTTTGCTCATTGTAGAAGGTCATACGGTGACCTATAGTTGTTAATTTCTGTGTCATTTTGGTCTCTTGTGGAGAGTTGTGTCATTGACAATCATACCACATCTTCTCTTTTATATTTCCATAACGGTCAACCAACTCGTGATGGCGTCCGTAAAATTTACAAAGGGATTTTTCAACTTCACCATTTGGAAATCTTGGTTTAATAGATTCCTCGTAAGCAGCAACCCTCTATCAAGAAAATCATAATAGGAAATACAAGCACGGGAATATCGTATCAATTGTGAGATATATAATCCGTATGCAGGTGCTGCTGGAATGTTGCTACATACAAAAAAATGGAAAGTTCACAATTGGAAAGCTGAAATCATCTCTTTTGTCGTAAAGTTTTGTTTTCAACCGACCTTCATTGTCAATTTCTGGATATAAGTCAAGATATGAGGCCGACTTAACTGTATCTGTTGTATCCTTTATCTCTAGTTCGATTGGATAGATGCGTTCAACATAGTCACCAAATTTTTAATCAGTGATTAATTTAAAAGATACTATTATTTAGACTTCCCAGTATACAGGGTAACATGATTGTTGCAAACAAGACAATTTTTCAAGAACTTGGTGGTTTGGATACAGGAATGCATGTATGGGGTGGTGAACAAATAGAGCTGGCTATCAAGGTAGTTTTCACTTTTATTTTCAATATTGGATGTCAGAAATTCTGTAATTACATAAAATATTACATATTTCAAAAACAGAAAAGAATGTTATAAAGATTTCAATAAAATGTTTCACTGTATGTACTATTTCTTAGTAGTATCTAATTGGAATAACTTCTTGATAAGCAAGTTTAGTGAATATATCCCCATTCAAATGGTCGGGAAATAATATATTTCTACCATGTTTAAACTACTAAAATGGAAAACGAAATTTTAGATTAATTGTAAAGAGATAATGGACCTTTAAGAATTCAAGCATTGAAAAGGTAGATGAGCAAACTGAACAGATTCATATTGAATCAGACGTGTTGAATATATATACTCGTATATTAAAAAAGTTGTAGTATTGATACGAAAAACGAAATTCAAACGATTCAGCATGATTTAGTTCCGCGTCAGCATACATGGGCTATGTAGTGGCTATCACAAACGTGTTAACTTCGTTGTATAAAGAAAACAAGTAGATAAAAAGACACAAAGTCATGTGTTCCCGCTTTTTTTGTTTTTAGTATTTCTGGAATAGAATCAACCATACCATAATGCAATTGCAGATTCATGTATAAAATTTATTGTAGTATATAACATGTGGAGATGGAATATATATGATTCCCTGTTCGCATGTTGCTCATCTTTATCGACCTGTTCCTTGGCATGCAGGTAATACAAGGATATCAAATGAATACAGAGTTGCCGAGGTATGGCTCGACGATTACAAACAATTTGTATTCGAACAGTATGGTAATTACTCGGTGAGTTGAAGTGCATATGTTCCAGACCATATGAGTATTTGGACCATACGCGTATGGTCATGACCATATGGGTATATACTCATATGGTCCGACCATACGCGTATGGTCGGGGTAATTAACACGTTTACTGTTAAGACTTTACTTTTAATAAGGTATGATCCTTCTAGTTGTCACGTCATTGAGAAGACGCTATTAAAGATCGATTAATTAATTAATTAAACAATTTTCTTAATAAAAATAAACAGTTTCATATAGTAAATTTTACTCACTGGTCAATACTATAGTAAACACATTTTATACCAGTCCTATGGTCATTACCGATTTATTGTTACAAGTGAATGGCAATATGTCGTCTTCGGAAGATAACTTTCAAATATTTCTGAATGAACTTTTACTAAAGAAGTCAACTGTTTTACTAACTGACGAAAAGGTTGAAAGGATAAAGAGTCTTATAATTGACACTAAAGACGGACAGAGAACAGATACACCCAGATTTCGGCAATATGTCAAAGGACAAAGGATTCCAACTTGTAACTTGTGCCGTTTTAGGTTTAGAGAATGAGCTGTGTGTTCCAACAAAAGAGGTTAGAATTCTACATATTATGGCTTTGATTAATTTTTAATCTTTACATAAATCAGCATTAGCAGTTCTTTAGCAGCGCAATATTCAGAATTTTCCTATATGTGTTTTTGTTTTTAATTGCTGTCATCGCATCTTATATGGTTTTTAATAGTTGTAAAATAAATAGACGTTTTTTAGTTAAAAATGTTATTCCAAAAATCAGAATATGCATGTGGTATGACTGTCAATGACACAGCTCTCCACCAGAGACCGCATGACGTTGAAGTTAGCAATTTTTAGGCCTTCAACAATGATCGTTTTATTCATTCTGTAACTCTTACTAGCTTATTTCTTATACCTTTCTTTCTGGCCTTCTTGCACACTGGCGTCGTGTAGTGACAGTCGAAAATATGTTCAAGACTTTAAAGCTAGTTCACGAAGGAACTCGGTCTCATACAGGTTATCACAAACTATTCAAAGATGTTGAGGATACTTTTTACGGCGTCCCGAGAAGCCTTTGTAAGGAATTTATTAAAGGATGTGTAAAATGTGCGTGTAAGAAACCTCAAAATAACATAGCACCGTTAAAACCGATTTCATCCAAACATTTTATGCATAGGGGTCAGTTGGATTTAGTTGATAAGCCTGCAGATCCTGACGGTCCATTTTGCTGGATTGGACATTACATAGATCACTTTTCCAAATTTAACTTTTTCTGGCCACAAGAACGTAAATCCGCCATTGAAGTTGCACATAATCTAAAGGTACACGTATTTTCTGTCAATGGCCTTCCGTTCATTTTACAACATGACAATGGTCGTGAATTCTGCAATGCTATTATAAGAGAAACAATAAAGATTTGGCCCGGAGGAAATGTCAAGATTATAACTGGTAGGCCTAGACATCCTCGTACTCAAGGTCTTGTAGAGCAAGTGCATAATTCATTTCTATGGATTACTTGCCGCAAAACGATCTGAAAACCCTGGTTCTGGCTGGCTTGAACATTTGTACGAAGTGCAGTACTCTTTGAACACGCAACATCATTCAAGTATAAAGGTAACCCCATATGAGGCGGTCTTTGGTCAAAAGGCAAACGATGGGGTATTTGTAGGAACTAACGCAACTGACGAATTTATCAACGAAGAAGCAATTGAAATGTTTATAAGCGAGGATATACCAACAGACATAGACTCACAGACGGACAACGGTTCACAGACCGACATTGACTCACAGACAGACAACGATTCACAGACCGACATAGACTCACAGACGGACAATGATTCACAGACCGACATTGACTCACAGACCGACATAGACTTACAGACGGACAATGACTCACAGACCGACATAGACCTACAGACGGACAATGATTCACAGCACGACATTGACGCACAGAAAGACATAGACTCACAGATAGACAATGATTCACAGACGGATAATGACGCACATACAGACATAGACTCACAGACGGACAATGACTCACAGACGGATCATGATTCTGTTGCAAAACGTAGGCGGCTTGATATAGAGGCAGATATTGATTGCATAATCCTGCATGATCTTTTGACAGAAGAAACTGATACAGTATCAGAAACATTGTCGTTGACAAGTGTCGACTCAACACATGACAAAATAAGGCAAATAGTGGAGAAAAAGTATAAACACTCTGTTCAAAACACCATGCGTAAGTACAATAAGAAGATGACAAAATCGAATGCCCATATCGTAAAAGGCTGTTTTGTTACTGTGCGTATACCGGTAGTTGATAGGGCGTCTGGTGATTTTCCACGTTTATTATGCAAAGTAGATGACGTCACCGGCAAAGACCAAACTTTATTTAAGTTGTCCTGTCAATATGGTATATTGCAATCTTATTATGATATTGGTGATCTAGAACTTCTGCATAACACCGTAGACACATCAGAGTGGTCCACAACCTCAATATCTCTGCACGCAGCTGCTAAGAAGGCTAGCTTTTCCCTTGCTAGCAAACGGTGTAATTGCAAAGGTTCATGCACCACTAGAACGTGCAAATGCAGAAAAGCAATGGTACCGTGTGGTAGCAAATGCCATCCTAAAACTATTTGCAAGAACACAATAAGTGATGATAACTAACTCGTGTAACTGTGGCTTCAATATGTAGTGTTTATGTATAATCATGTAACCTTTGAATTATAAAATTAATCTATTTTCATGTTACCAAGGTTGTGTTTTTTTATGGTAAAGTTTATTGTATAATTTCAACGTTTCTTGTACATATTTGTAAAATACCTAGTATGAAATTCAAAACAGTGTAGCTGTGGCCATTGATTGACCCATCAAAATCATCCATTGACTGGGACAATTTACGTGAACGTTTGTCTGTAACAACCACTGTTCATGACGTACCTACGATAGACATTTAAACTGTGGGGTCAACAAAGGTTTCTTAACGCCTTTAATTATAAAATAATTCGAAAAATTAATCAGGAATAACCTTTGTGTTTTGATTTATATAATTGATATAAATCAAAATATCGTGTTATTTCTGATTAATTTTTCGAATTACTTTATTTAGGTGTTGAGAACCTTTGGTGACCCCATAGTTTAAGTGTCTTTAAAAAGTACATAGTGAGCATTGGTCGTTACATACAAACGTTCACCTAAATTGTCCCAGTCAATGAATGATTTTAATGTGTCAATCAATGGCCACAGCTACACTGTTTTGAATTTCATACTATATGGTCCAAATACTCATATGGTCCGGCCCGTTTATAACCAAACGAGTATATACTCATATGGTCCGACCATATGAGTATACCTATATGGTCATGACCATACGCGTATGGTCCAGATACTCATATGGTCCGGAACACATATATATTGAAAAAAATGTAAAATCACTAAAATACTGAACTCCGCGGAAAATACAAAACGGAAAACCCCTCAAACAATAGCAAAATCAAATGCTCAAACACATGAAACAGATGGACAACAACTGTCCTGACTTGGTACAATCATTTTCTTAAGTAGAAAAGGGTGGATTAAACCTGGTTTTATAGCTACCTAAACATCTGACTTGTATGAAAGTCGAATAGATACTAAATTGGCATGTTTTAAGTTTTACGCAAATGCAAATAACTTAGTATCGATTAAAATGGAACAATGTTAGTTCTGAAAATATTTTGTCTGCGAAATTTCTGTGATAGTGAAGATGAATTCAACACTTTTTCACATTGATCAGCATTCCGCTTTAAACTTAACATTAAATTAAAGCGTTCGATAATAAGGCGTCACAAAAAAACATCAGTTGTGGAAATGTATAACAAAAAAACAAAAAATACCTAACTCCAAGATAATTTTATAAATGAGGAAGCATATTACAACTGACAAAATCAAAAGTTATCAAGCAACGGAACGGATAAAAAAACAATCGCCATATTCCGAACTTTGTACAGGCACTTTCAAAGAAAATTGTTGTTTAACCTGGTTATATAGCTAGCTAAATCTCCCAATTGCATGACAGTTGTAGGTTTTATTTTTGTTACTTTTCCTTTTGTTATTTTTTTATCGTATAGTGCTTTATATAATGAAATGTGATGTAAAAGAACGGACTACTTCCCCAATGCCTGGTCTTCCCGTCACTTAACATAAGTACTCTCAATCATTAAAGCAAAATGTCTCCAGCACCTTGATATTTAATATACTAGTCGCAGTAAATGGTGTTCGAAGGCCGTACATTGACCTATAATGGTTTACTTTTAAAAATTGTTATTTGGATTGAGAGTCGTCTCATTGGCACTCAAACCCCATATTCCTATATCTATTTTATATATTTTACTATCACTATCGAGACAAAATTGGCCAAATATCAGCGTCATGGTAGACCAGACATATGTTCCATTTAACTAAATTTCATTTTTTCTTCTTTCTTCACGACATACCATTACATGAGACTTCCCATTGAATAATTTTAAATATTTGAGACCAGCACCACGGGTTCATTTGTGGGAGGGGGTTACGACTTCAAGTTCTTCATTTTGGAAAATAATGGAATAAAACGTAAATCTATAACTCGTTCCAATTACTAATTCTATGAATTCATAATTTAGTTTTTAATAATATATCTTGTTAACTGTAGTATTATATTTTTTGCCATGGTGTTGTTTTTCTTTCTCTGAAATAAGTATGAACATTCTTTTACAGTACACAACAGGTGATGTTGATGAAAGAAAAAAGATCAGAAAAAAGAACAAATGTAAACCTTTTACATATTATCTAGAGGTTGTCAAGGAGCTGATACATTTCTATGTTCCAGACAACTTACAAGCTAGTGGAACGGTAATGTCATTTAGTCGCAGAAAAACTGTTGATGTTTATATGAAGGTCGTATCCTAGTCGATTTGCTTCATTGTATAATTTACTGATGACAAGCTCTGTTTAAAATACTTAAATGACATTAATATAGATTTCTGTATATGGTCACAACTACAAAAAACCGTTCGACAAGTTTCGTAAGATTGATTTACTGTAAACCAACTTATTTTCGCAACCGATTTATTTTCGCGACTTTCGCGAGTAGAAAATAACGCGAATATAAATAGTATCGACTAGAATCTTTCCTTTTTGATGATAAACTCGTCATAGATACCAGGATTGAAATTTAATATTTGCGCCAGACGCGCGTGTCGTCTACAGAAGACTCATCGGTGACGCTCGAATAAAAAAAATGTTAAAATGCCAAATGAAGTACAAGAGAATTGAGGACCTAAAGTTCATAAAAGTTTTGCCAAATAAGCTACATCAAGTAAATAAGAAAATCGCAATATTAAATAGCCACGAAGTGGACTAGAAAGGGTAAAACGCGAAATTAAGTATCCGCGAAAATAAGTTGGTTTACAGTATTTCATTGTATGGTTACGTGATTTGTAGGAAAAAGAGTATATCAAAACATCTAGATACAGATAACCTTGCTTTGGGACAAATCGTTCTTTTCAAACTTTGATTTTATGCACAAAAATTTACCAAAGCTCTTGTAACCATCTAAATAAATTTGAACACATCCTGTATATTTGGATAACAGATGTATGATTTCACTTGTAACAATGTATTCTAGAACGTATTTAAAAATAATTTGGATTACATAAGTTTTAAATATTTATTTCGGCTTTAACTGTTATACATCGAATAACCACGCTTACCAAAACTGTTACCAATTCAACATCTTGACAAAATGTATGATGAATTCAAATGGATAAATCTATACACAAATAATCAAAGCATAGACTATAGCACACAAATAATCAAAGTATAAAATATAGCACTCAGGTAATCAAAGCATAGATATCACCCCTAGTTTTTTGGTGGGGTTCGTGTTGTTTATTCTTTAGTTTTCTATATTGTGTCATGTGTGCTGTTGTTTGTTTGTCTTTTTCCATTTTTAGCCATGGCGTTGTCAGTTTGTTTTAGATGTATGAGTTTGACTGTCCCTTTGGTTTCTTTCGTCCCTCTTTTATAGCACACAAATAATCAAAGCATAGAATATAGCACACAAATATTCAAAACATAGAATATAGCACACAAATACTCAAAGTATAGAATATAGCACACAGGTAATCAAAACATAGAATATAGCACACAAATATTCAAAGCATAGCATATAACTGCTGTAGGATTTTCAATCATGAGTGTCCTTGTTTTCTAGATCAAACCGGCTTTACAGAACACATCCTCCTTCTGTTTGGATGCTTCCAGCTTATCTTCAGTAACTTTACTTGCATGTCACTATCAAAGTGGGAATCAGGTAATTAACTTATCGTAATACAGACATCTAAATAACGTAACATTACATTCGTTGTACTTGTACACATTTTTTTTAGGGGCCAATCTCCGGCTTCGGGAGTTTATCGCTGTATTGATGATCCATTAGTTTTCATGTGCTGATTTCTGCTCTTTGGTCGGGTTTTTTTTTTTTTTTTTTTTGTCTCTTTTACATATTCTCTATTATCATTCTCAGTTTTACTAGTATTTTTGGGGTGTTTAACTTTTTGTTTAAATATTAACGATAACAAAAGTTAGTAAAAGGCAGCAACGATGTATCAATGTTGAATACGGTAAAATTCTTTTGAAATATAAAAACAAGAGGGGGAAAGGCGGACATCCGGTTTGAGCGTTCCTGGTAAAGGTAAATTCAGAAGGAGCTTAAGATGATAACAATTATTAAGTGCTTATTTCATTATTAAACTGTTTTGGGCTCAACGATATAAATCTAATTAACTTTTGTCTACATAAATATTCCTGTCAACATTTCGTTTTCTTTAAAATTGCAATTCTGATTTTCATATTAGACATGTTGACTTATACTTGAAATCAAATAACAATCATTAGCGTATCCAAGTGTGAAAGTAGTTCTGAGCTTAAACCCCTTTCTTTTTTCTTTTTTTTTTCTATATGAGTAATTTTCTATAAAAGGGTAAACCTAAACATGGTTTATTGGCTCCGTGTTCAAGGCCGTACTTTGACCTATTTTGGATTACTTTTACATATTGTGACTTTGATGGAGAGATGTCTGATTGACACACATAATATTGTGCTCCTTAGGAAAAACAATCGAAAATTACCATAAAATTGAGAATGGAAATGGGGAATGTGTCAAAGAGACAACAACCCGACCAAATAAAAAACAACAGCAGAGGGTCACCAACAGGTCTTCAATGTAGCGAGAAATTCCCGCACCCGGAAGCGTCCTTCAGCTGGCCCCTAAACAAATATATACTAGTCCAGTGATAATGAACGCCATACTAATTTCCAAATTGTACACAATGCTAAAATTAAAATAATACAAGACTAACAAAGACCAGAGGCTCCTGACTTGGGACAGAAGCAAAAATGCGGCGGGGTTAAACATGTTTGTGAGATCTCAACCCTCCCCCTATACCTCTAACCAATGTAGTAAAGTAAACGCATAACAATACGCACATTAAAATTCAGTTCAAGAGAAATCCGAGTTTGATGTCAGAAGATGTAACCAAAGAAAATTAACAAAATGACAATAATACATAAATAACAACAGACTACAGTTAACTGACATGCCAGCTCCAGACTTCAACTAAACTGATTGAAAGATTATGATTTCATCATATGAACATCAGGCACAATCCTTCCCGTTAGGGGTTTAGTATCATACCATCATAACATATATGAGAAGAACATAACCCGTGTCATGCCAACAACTGTTTTTAGAATAAATGTGTTTAGTTCCGATGCAAAGACCTTATCAGTGACTCAATATTAACGCCAAAATATGCAATCTTTAATGACTTGACAACAGTATCGTAACTATATCCCTTCTTAATAAGTCTGTTTAAAGGTTTTGTAAGAAACGTCGCACGCTACTGGTGTTACTTTGGTAAAATCAAGGACAAGACACATTCATCTTATTAATTTTTAAACATAAAAATTGATATTATAAAGTGTTGTATATCATTTTAAAGCTTTTAAACTCTTCTTTCAGATTATTGCAATTTTGTATATGTAACAGACCATTTTCATTAATTAAAACTCAATAAAACCTTTATTTTGCAATATGATTTCCTTGTCCCGCGTTACACTTTTAATTTTGTGTAATTCTGAATACCGTAAAAAACATGTAAATTTTATTACCAAACGATAAAAAAAAATTTCTAGAACAAGCAATTCATAATTGGGCGATGACGTAATGTCGATTTTTTTCTCTCGAAAAGACGGTAATATAAAAAAAATGGGTCAAGATGATACAAATTATGTGTCCCATGCACGAAAGGTTGTCGTAATTTTTGTTAAATTGTCCAAAAAAAGGAAATTCCAGAGCAATCCCCATGTCGAAAGTAAATAATTCTTATACTAGTATTTTGTACAAAGATCACACTTTCGCCTCATGCAATAATCATGAATTTTTAAAATAAAATTCTTATTATTCGAGTTGAATAGCAATGTCCGACATTTTGTCCCCTTCAAACCAAATTAAATGTAGGGTTGCGTTTTCTGTTTTTTCATGATGTTTATTTAATACAGTGCTATTTGCTACATAATTTTTTTTTATAATGGATGAAAGTACAAAAAATTATCTGTATTTTGATATTAAATTCCCATAAATTAGATCTAATATACGAGATATCAGATAAAACTAAAATGTCCGATACAATGTCCCCACATACGATTTTGACGTTATTTAATCAAATATACTTCTAACGTTCCGCCTAATTGTCATTATTGCGGTTTTCACAGACGATTTGGAATACGGCTATTTTATTTTTTTGCTTATTAAGAAAACTTTAAAATTAATGTTTTATGTTGAAGTTCCACCGATTCATAGAGAAGGGGTTGGGAGAGATTTTCTCGCGGAACTGAAGTGTTTTCCGAACTTTAATAGTCGGATCCGCTATAATACAAATTAAAAGAAAAAAAACCAGCAATAATAATTATTCCCATTAATTCCCTTGCATATATTTGTGCAGAACTGATCGACATGCTAGATATGCCGTAGTCCTTTCGCCTTGACATTCTGGAGTGCAAAGATGGGTGCATTTGCAGTGCATAGTTTATCCATAAAAAAAGTAATCGATTGCCTTTATAATTAAAATGTATATAAAACAAATGGTTTCAATTCAAGTTACCTTTTTATTTTTAATTTGTTAATAAAACTAAAGCTTAACATCTTTTATCTAAGAAAAAAAAAATAATCCTTTCTCAGGGGAAAAAATCAATCCTTTAAAATTTATTGTAAAAGGCCATCTGAACAACATGCATTGCAACGTTTTTATTTTGGCTTACGTCTTTGAGTGTGTAACGTTAGGTGACACCAGTATCGTGCGAGGTTTTGTAAGCTTTTGAGGTGAATACTGACATGTTTGTGCTTTGTAAAGAATATTACCATAAAAGATTGGATGCGAAATACCTGTGCATATAAGATGTTTGCATGTTGAGTTATATTTACGAATTATTTCCTTATACCGGTGATAAAATTTAGTAAATGTTTTGACTAGTTTGTGATATCGAAAACCCTGGTGTAATAATTTTTCAGTAATACATAAATTTCTCTCGTTAAAATCGAAAACATTGTTACATACACGAGCGAATCGTACAAGTTGAGATATATAAACACCGTAAGATGGTGACAAGGGAACGTCACCATCTAAAAACGGATAATTACCGATAGGAAATGAAAAATCATCCCTTTTATCATAAATTTTAGTATTCAGCTTTCCATTAGTGATATAGATATCAAGATCGAGAAAAGGGCAGTGGTCATTGTTAGTATTAGCTTTTTAAAGTAAGTTCAACAGGATAAATTTCATTAATATACATACTGAAGTCGTCATTATTGAGAGCCAAAATGTCATCCAAATATCTAAAAGTATTATTAAATTTGTTTATCAGATGTTGTTTCGATGGGTCTTTGCTTATTTTTGTCATAAATTGTAACTCATAACAATATAAAAACAGGTCCGCAATAAGTGGTGCACAGTTAGTCCCCATTGGAATTCCGATAATCTGACGATATACGGAATCTCCAAAGCGAACAAAAATGTTATCTAGTAAAAATTCAAGGGCATATATTGTATCAAAGCATGTCCAATTAACATAGTTTTTTAGCTCACCTGGCCTAAAAGGCCATGTGAGCTTTTCTCATCACTTGGCGTCCGTCGTCGTCGACGTCGTCGTCGTCGTCGTCGTCGTCGTCGTCTGTCGTCGTTAACAATTTTTCAAACATCTTCTCCTCTGAAACTACTGAATGGATTTGAATGAAACTTAACATGATTGTTCCTTAGTATATCCTGCACAAAATGTGCGCTTCGATTTTTGATCCGTCAAAAAACATGGCCGCCGTTACTTAAAATAGAACATAGGGGTCAAATGCAGTTTTTGGCTTATATCTCAAAAACGAAAGCATTTAGAGCAAATCTGACATGGGGTAAAAATGTTCATTAGGTCAAGATCTATCAGCCCTGAAATTTTCAGATGAATCAAACAAACCATTGTTGGGTTGCTGCCACTTAATTGGTAATTTTAAGGAAATTTTGCAGTTTTTGGTCATTATCTTGAATATTATTATAGATAAAGATAAACTGTAAACAGCAAAAAAGATCAGCAAAGTAAGATCTACAAATAAGTTAATATGACCAAAATTGTCAATTGACCCCTTAAGGGGTTATTGTCCTTTAATGACAATTTTTCACAATTTGTTCATCATATTTGCTAACTTTAAAAAATCTTCTCCTCTGAAACTACTGAATGGATTTGGTTAAAACTTAGCATGGTTGTTCCTTAGATTATCTTGCACAAAGTGTGTGCTTTGATTTTTGATCCGTCAAAAAACATGGCCGCCGTTACTTAAAATAGAACATAGGGGTCAAATGCAGTTTTTGGCTTATATCTCAAAAACGAAAGCATTAAGAGCAAATCTGACATGGAGTAAAAATGTTTATTAGGTCAATATCTATCAGCCCTGAAATTTTCAGATGAATCAAACATCCAATTGTTGGGTTGCTGCCACTTAATTGGTAATTTTAAGGAAATTTTGCAGTTTTTGGTCATTATCTTGAATATTATTATAGATAAAGATAAACTGTAAACAGCAAAAAAGATCAGCAAAGTAAGATCTACAAATAAGTTAATATGACCAAAATTGTCAATTGACCCCTTAAGGGGTTATTGTCCTTTAATGACAATTTTTCACAATTTGTTCATCATATTTGCTAACTTTAAAAAATCTTCTCCTCTGAAACTACTGAATGGATTTGGTTAAAACTTAGCATGGTTGTTCCTTAGATTATCCTGCACAAAGTGTGTGCTTTGATTTTTGATCCGTCAAAAAACATGGCCGCCGTTACTTAAAATAGAACATAGGGGTCAAATGCAGTTTTTGGCTTATATCTCAAAAACGAAAGCATTAAGAGCAAATCTGACATGAAGTAAAAATGTTCATTAGGTCAATATCTATCAGCCCTGAAATTTTCAGATGAATCAAACATCCAATTGTTGGGTTGCTGCCACTTAATTGGTAATTTTAAGGAAATTTTGCAGTTTTTGGTCATTATCTTGAATATTATTATAGATAAAGATAAACTGTAAACAGCAAATATGATCAGCAAAGTAAGATCTACAAATAAGTCAATTTGACCAAAATTGTCAATTGACCTCTTTAGGAGTTATTGCCCTTTAAAGACTTTTTTCACAATTTGTTCATCATGTTGACTTACTTTAAAAAATCTTCTCTTATGAAACTGCTGTATCAATTTCAGCCAAACTTAGGCTAAATGAGTTTCAGAGTTTCAGAGTATCTAGTATAAATTTTATATTTCATTTCCTTGT